>NC_064576.1:78338506-78603316 GCF_937001465.1 Orcinus orca
CCCACAAACCTGTGCTCTGTTCTCAGGGAACAGTGTCACCAGTCACTGGTGGTCAGGTCAGTGATCCTGAGTCAACCTCAACTCCCTCCTCTTTCTCACCTACAATGAGCAGCAGGGTCTTGTGATGCTCACCCCCTTTATGTTTCACGATCTAGCCATTTTCCATCTCCAGGTGTTCTTTGAAAACTTGCCATCAGACACAGCTTTCTAAAATGCAAATCTCTCAGTCCTCTGTTTAAAATCCTTCAATAGCTCCCCTTTCTTCAAGGGATAAACTGCAAACACATTCAAGTGTTTGAAAAGTACTGTAATTTACTTCTCAGAGACTGAGGTTCCTCAATCATCTAGTCTCTGCGTTTCTCCTGCCATACCAGCCACTAGTACCTTTTTTTTCTGTCCGTTAGCTGTGTGACTATACTAACAATACATAAAGACACATATTTTTCCTGAATGCAGGCCTTCACTCCTGGTTGTATTAAAGAATTCAGCTTAAGTGAGAGCTCCACTGGTGAGCCCTCCAGGATTCCCCCACAGCACCGTAATTACCCTTTGCACAGCTCTTATCGCACTGAAAGGTCAGACTGACCATCTCCTTTCCTACTACAAACCAACCTTACTCACCACTGAGTATAGCATAACAAGTCAGCCTGTAAATATTTCTCGCTTATGTAACTGAACAATAAGGACTATTAGCTAATGGGCTATTTAAAAAAAAAAAAAGTTTATTGAAGTGTATCATAGATGTCAAAAAGTTCACCCATTTCAAGTGTATGACAGTAACTTTACCAAATGGTATAACCACCAGCATCGATCAGTTTTAGAACATTTTCACACATACACCCCCGTAAGATCCCCCACGTCCATTTACCCTTAATCCTTGTGCCCACTTCTAGCCCCAGGCAACCCCTAATCTACTTTCTGCATCTACTGGTTTGCCTTTTCTGGACATATCATACAATTAGTAATCTCCTGTTTCTGGCTTCTTTTACCTAGATTAAAATTTCTGAGGTTTAGGGACTTCCCTGGTGGTCCAATGGTTAAGATTCTGTGCTCCCAGTTCCGGGGGGCTGGGTTTGATCCCTAGTCAGGGAACTAGATGCCACATGCCGCAAAGAAGATCCCACGTGCTGCAACTAAGACCCGGCACAGCCAAATAAATAAAGAAATATTTTTTAAAAATTTCTGAGGTTTATCCATGAAGTAGATGTGTCAGTTTGCTTCTTTTTATGGCTGAACAATATGCCACTGTAGGAATATACTGTGTTCTGTCTATTCACCAGTCACTGGATATTTACATTGTTTCCAATTTTTGGCTAGAATATGAATAGTGCTGCTATGAACAACTGCTTGCAAGTTTGTGTATGGACATATGTTTTCATTTCTCCTGGGTAGCTACCTAGGAGAGGAACTGCTAGGTTTTATGGTACTTTTATGTTTAAATTTTGAGACATCCACAAGCCATTTTCCAAAGAGCTACACGCTGTTCTGCGTCCCCCAGTAATGAGGGTTACTCCACGTCCTCACCAGCATCTGTAATTGTCTGTCTTATGTATAACAGCTGTTCTAGTGGGGGAGAAATGGTACCTCATTATGGCTTTAATCTGCATTTCCCTGATGATTAATGACATTGAGCATCTTTCATGTACCGATTAGCCAATTGTATATCTTCTCTGGTAAATGTCTGTTCATATATTTTATCCATTTTCTTTGGTTGGACTGTCTTCTTATTGAGTTTTAAGAGTTCTAGGAATTCCAAAAACAAGTCCTTTATAGGATACGTTCTGCAAGTATTTTCTCCCGGTCTGTTGTTTGTCTTTCACTTACTTAATAGTGTCTTTTGAAATGTACATGTTTTAAATACGATGAGGACAAACTTATCATTTCTTTTCTTTTATGGACTATGCTTTTGGTGTCTTATCTTAGATATCTTTGCTCAATCCACTGTACTGAAGATTTCCTTTTTTCTTCTGGAAATTTACTTTTAGCTCTTAATTTTAAGAGTATAATCCATTTGAGCTAGCCTTTGTGTACAGTGTGAGGTAAGAATTATGCAAATGCAAATTAAACCAAATATGAGACACCACTACACATCTACTAGAGCCACCAGAATCTAGTACACCGACAGCACCGAATGCTGGCGAGGATGTGGAGCAGCAGGAACCCTCACTCACTGCTGGTGGGAACGCACACTGAAGTTACTGTGGAAGACAGTTTGGCGGTTTCTTATAAAACTAAACATACTCTTATCATAGGATCCAGCAATTGTGCTACTTGGTATTTACCCAAAGGAGTTGAAAACTTATGTCCACACAAAAACCTGCACGCAATCTCTACAGCAGCTTTATTCATAATTGCCAAAACTTAGAAGCAACCAAGATGTCCTTCAGTAGGTGAATGGATAAATAAACTGTGGTGCAACTAGACAATGGAATATTATTCAGTGCTAAAAAGCAATGAGCTGTCAAGCCAGAAAAAGACACAGAGGAAACTTAAGTGCATATTACTAAGTGAAAGATGCCGATCTGAGAAGGCTACAGACTGTATGATTCCAATGTGGAAAAGACAAAACTACGGAGACAGTAAAAAGATCAGTGCTTGCCAGAAACTGGAGGGGAGGGAAGGATGAACAGGCTCTCACAGAGTTTTAGGACAGTGAAAATACTCTGTATGATACTATAATGGTGGATTCAAGTCATTATATATGTTAAACCCCACAGAATACACACTAATATAAACCATGGACTTTGATGATTATGACACGTCCATACAGTCTCACTGATACCAGCGAACACAACACGTTAGGGGGTGATGATGGTCGGGAGGCTGTGCCTGCGTGGGGCAGGAAGTGTACGGGAACTCTGTGCCTTCCGCTCCACGTTCTGAACCCAACACTGCTACAGAAAACAAAGCCTATCTAACAAAATAAAAAGGGTGACAGACCTGAATATGAAACATAAAACTATAGAATACACAGGAGAAAACCTTTATGACCTGGGGTTAGGCAAAGATTTCTTACCTAAACACAAGCACCTGAATTATAAAAGAAAAAACATTGTCAAACTGAACTTCAAAACCAGAACCTTCTGCTTTTCTTTTTTTAAATAAATAAATTTATTTATTTATTTTTGGCTGCGTTGGGTCTCCATTGCTGCGTGTGGGCTTTCTCTAGTTGCGGCGAGCGGGGGCTATTCTTCGTGGTGGTGTGCAGGTTTCTCACTGCGGTGGCTTCTCTTGTTGCAGAGCACAGGCTCTAGGCACGCGGGCTCAGTAGTTGTGGCGCAAGGGTTCTAAGAGCGCAGGCTCAGTAGTTGTGGCGCACGGCATTTGTTGCTCCGTGGCATGGGGGATCTTCCCAGACTAGGGATCGAACCCGTGTCCCCTGCACTGGCAGGCGGATGCTTAACCACTCACTGCGCCACCAAGGAAGTCCCCCTTCTGCTCTTTGCAAGACACTTTAGGAAGTCAGATTGGAAGAAAATATTTGCAAAGCACATGCCTAATGAAAGGCTTGTATCTAGAATGTATAAACAACTTTCATATTTCAATAACAATAAGCAACAATGTTTTAAAAGCCAGACACAAAAAGGCAAAATGTTATATGACTCCATTTATATGAAGTTGTGGAATAGTCAGAATTATGGAGACAGAAATTCGATCAGGAGCTGCCAAGGACCGGGTGTGGCGGAAGGAGACTGACTACATGAAGGCACCAGAGGGAACTCTGAGGGGTGATGGAAACAGTCTGCATCTTGACTGTGATGATGGTTGCATGACTATATGTATTTATCAAAACTCATAACTGTACCTAAAAAGGGTGAATTTCTTATTGTATATGTTATATATCTCAATAACCCTACTTAAAAAAAAAAAAGAAAACTCAGTCCAATACATTTGAATGTTTCCTCTCCTTTCCTTCCCTCCCTCGCTTAGGACCTATAGTGAAAAAGGGCAGGCCCTCTCTTCTGCTACTAGTTCCGTTCCTCCCTTGTTAGGGGCGAGGTGGGGGGAGAGCCAGACCACACGCTGAGCACGTCACTGCAGGCCTCTGCTGGGTGTCTCCTCACTGCTCCTCTGGCTTCCCCTGGCAGGCATCACGTGTGGGTGTTATCAAATATTGGCTTTCTTAATGGCTGTGCGAGGGAGTTCTTCAGAAGACCCCTCAGGGGCCAACCCCAATGCACAAGTCACTATTGTGGAAGAACTGCTGTGTCTTGACTTCACACCCTCCCACCCTCCCTAGCACCGCTCTGCTCTTCTGATTCTGGGGTCACCTCAACCACTGGCCTGGCCTGGGTCTCAGCACAATAGCTCAAGCCTGGGTCTCTCTGAAAGTATCTACCTGAGCGCAGGAAAGATCCACATGTCTCCAGGTGAGAACATGGGCTTCTCTGCCACGATGCTCACGCTCGACCCTGCCGTTTCTCTTCCTGATCCTCTTCACAAAGGTTCAGGAGGCACCTAAGCAGACACCCCACCTAGAATAAGACGCCAGTCTCCTTTTCTTAGAAGCACCCTCCATCTCCAGGAGCCATTCTTGTTGTTGTAGAATCCCTTACAGATGAAGGAAAAAGCCACTCTATTCCCACTAGACTAAAGACTCCAATTATTTTTCCTTCTCTTTTTACTGACCCATTAACAGGGAAAAGCTCCCAAGTCTATAGCCTAAGCAGATAATCAATGGGGAATGATATGCCAGTTTCCCTTCTTGTGAAGTGTTACATATGAAGTAAAAATAAAAGTTTACAGGTCCACTTACCCTACTTCATAAGATGCTAGGCCCTCTTTAACTAGCTGGTCATTAATACTGGTAGGAGTCATTCCAGGAGCACCATGAAAATCGAAAAGCTCAACTAAGAGCACATTGTCTTCCAGAATTTCTGTAAAACCATTAAGACTAGTTTGGGGAAAGAAACAAATATGTCCCAAAATATACTAAAGAGCAATTTTTAAAAACCTGAGAACTTAATTTCCTTCATTTTGCATCATGTCAGTCTCTCTCTAGGGGTAAAAGTAGCATTTTTCACACATAAAAGAACTGCCAATGTTAATAAAATTTTCATTTTAGGTTATTGTGTACTGTTCCATAATGAACCGAAAGCAGCTTAAAGCTTTTAGATCCAGAAAAAACATAGTGACATATACTTATTGAAGCAGCATTCTGTTGTGTTTTTAAACTGTTTTATTGGATTCTGCCAAATTCCAGAGGACAAAAGAAATGAATGAAAGTTAATTCAGGCCAGTGCTTATTTGCAAAGTTTTACAGCTTTTATAAGAATGGCACCAAACAACAACAACAAAAAAAAGCAGCACAAAGTTTAAAACAACAAAAACTCAACCCAGAGCATTAAGTGGAATTTTTCCCCGTCCTTCTGTTTTTAGGACAAACCATTAGGTCTATTTCTTAATCTAAACTGGGAGTTAGCTGAGGGTAAAGTTACACCTCGTGTGCCTATTTACTTATTTATAGTACATAGCATAGAGAACCTGCTCAATATGCATTTGAATAAACGACAGAGGAATTTCTTTAGGAAACACACAGTTCTATGCACTGAGATCGGTTTATGCCTATACTTCTATACAATAGTAGCTGGCAGGTGCTAAGAGAATGATGATTCCAAATAAAAAGATAACTCATTACCAGCAGTAACATCCTATATTACCTAGTTGTAAGAATACATGTTAGAAAGCTATTTTTCAAGAGTTTAAAAATCATTCTTCACTACTTTTTTAACAGATAAATTATCTAGAAACAAAAAGCTAGATAAATTATCTAGAAACAAAAAGCTAAGCAACTCTGAGCCTCAGTAAACTCTAATCTCCTCACTTTCCATCTTTTGTGCTCCCTTTAGTGCTTTGATTTCACACTGCCCATGCACAAGTTCTTTATTCCACAGGGCCAGCTTCCCATGGTGCTGTACCTTCACCATCTTCCCTGCTCTGCTCCTAATTAAAATTTAAATGTCTCTTGCTTTGTAAGGTAACAATGTATACTAATCTCATCACTGTGCAGGTTAATGGGGAAAGATGTTTTAGGTCTGGTGGGGCCTTCTGGCATTCCTTAAATCAAATTATCTAGGTTAAGATACACTACAACTTGTGTTTAGATATTATTGGTATAACAAGTAATTGAGAATGAAAAAGGGGGAGTCAAGAGAGAAACCCAGGAGGTCTTGTCTTCATGGGTTAACCTCGGGAGGAGACGTTAAAGGGAGAGCTAAAAACCAACAGAATAAAATACCAAAAGGAAAGCTGAGAAGCAGAATTAAAGCACATTAAGTCAGCTCAAAATCAGTGGAGATTACTCAAGACTAAGAGGCCCTTAACTTACTGTTTATATCAGAGAATCCAAACATAAAAATTCTATAGACTAAGGGTACAATTTCTACCATCATATTCCTCTTCAACAGAGCTACTACGTCAGAACAATGTCTTATGTTAAAGTGAATAAATTAACACAAATATGCAATCATTTCTAGGTTATGTGGCCTTGAGCAATTGATCTTTAAGCTTCAATTCCCTTGTAAAACAGGCTAATAATCTCATGGTATTTTGGGTTTACTAGATGGGAGTATGATGAAAATAAAAAAAATGGATACAGTAAAAAGTACCTTTTGAAGTCCCTTAAGTCAACCCTAAGTAAACATGCTCATGTGTATCCTGCACTAGTACTTGTTAAGACCAACACAGCCATGTTGGTCACAGCTTTGGAAAAGATCAAAATCCCAGATAATAACAGCTTTCAAATCCCCCATCCAAATCCCTTGGGGCCAGACATGTTTCAGAATTCTTCAAATTGAGAAAAGCTATATAGAACATATATTGCTTATTTTGTAATACCCACAGCAATTCTGAGGCAGCAGCTCAGAAGCGAACATGACTATCCTGAAGTGGAATATATCTCACTGTAAAGAAGATCAATACAACATATAGCATTGTATCTTCATGTAAATTCAGATCAGATTTTGCCATTAAACTTGCTGGGTTACCAAACTGTGGGCTAGCGCTCAGCCTGTGTATCTCAGACCCAAACTGTTCCAAAAAAGAAGCAACTTTTTTTCAAAATATGCCGAGAGCCTATACTTAAACCTCCTCAAGTAGAATGAAACAAAAACAAAAAAACCTATTTACCAGTTATGTCCCATCTCCCCTCACTTTCTTGCAAATTATACCTTAGCATCCATCACTCCAAGATGAGGGACAGAGACCCAGGACAAAAGCAAAGAGAAACAAGAGAAGCTAACTCCTTGCTTTACGGCTTTCAAAGGGCCATGCTGAGGGTGACTTGATCTTTAATGGAAATTTTTGCCTCATGTACTGATTTTAGGCTCTAGAGCCTGCAGAAGATATTATTCCATTGTCCCCAGTTCTCAATAAATGTTCTCTCTCACTACTCATACTGATGACACATTGAATTTATTATATGATCTGACAAATGTTGTATCATAATGTTAGTCTTATTTAAAATTATGATCATACAGCAACAAATAAAAATGGAAATAGCTTACTAATGACTGAACATGTCATAAACTTATCTTGAGTCTTTTCTTGAAATTTTTCTGTAGCTTTTTTTGACCACTGCAGTGTCCCTTTACATGGTTCAATATAGGCCAGCTTACATTTAATTGCCTGTGTCAAACAAAATTGCACCATTAAGAAAGTAAACTTAACTTACAGTTATTTTAGAATTAAAATAAAGTGTTAAATGTGTACAAAACTAAACTTTGCATTTGAATTTAATACATATTTAGAAAACAAATAAATGTCCAAAGATGTCTCTAACAGTACTTTTATAAATGCAAACAGTTAATCAACAGAGTATGGGATTAAGAGGTACAAACTATTATGTATAAAATAAGCTACAAGGATATATTATACAGCACAGGGAATATAGTCAATATTTTACAATAACTATAAATGGAGTATAACTTTAAAAAATCATGAATCACTATATTGTACACTTGCAACATACATAATGTACATCAGTTAAAAAATAAAATCCGTAATAACCTATTAAAAAAAATCCAAACCAAAAATGAAACAAACAACAAAAAAACAGAGTATTTTGTTGAATGAATTATTGTATACTCAGTGGAAAAATAAGCATCCACTGAAAGAATTACGATACACTGTTAAATGAAAAATCAAGTTATAGGACTATATATAGTCTAATCCCATATTTTTTTTTTTTTTTTTGCCATACGCGGGCCTCTCACTGCTGTGGCCTCTCCCGTTGCGGAGCACAGGCTCTGGACGCGCAGGCTCAGCGGCCATGGCTCACGGGCCCAGCTGCTCCACGGCATGTGGGATCTTCTCGGACCAGGGCATGAACCTGTGTCCCCTGCATCAGCAGGCGGACTCTCAACCACTGCGCCACCAGGGAAGCCCTAATCCCATAATTCTTAAAAACACAGAAGATGTATCTTACAAGTATATATATCAAAAATATTGAATAATTCTGAGTGATTCCCACCTCATTTTACTCATCCGTATTTTCAAATTTTTCCTGTATCATTTTACCCATTTTTAAATGAAAAATACTGCTTAATAACAATTCAAATACTAGGAGTATATGAATTAGGAAATAAACCTCCTTAAACTTATCTCTGGGGACTAGGATTCCAAGATAAGGATAAGTTTTTTATTGATACTTATTCTTCCAGACTTCTCTCTTTCTCTGGCACACATTATATATACTTAAACATAAATGGGATCACAGTAAAATCATTTCTGTAATCAGTTTTTTTCACATAATATATCATATTCTTACTACCTTATACAGATATTTCAAAATAACACTAAAAGCTGCACACCAGTAAGTACTTATAAAGACACAAATATATACACATTTAGAATTAATGTTTATTTGTTAAGATACATATTATTTTTTAAACAGTAACTACAGAGACTCTTTTCTATAGCCCATGAATCAGAAATTATTTACAGAAAAAGTGAAGTTAAAAGAACATTTCTACAGTGAAAATAACTTCTAAAAATACTTGCATATTTGTGCTAATATTCTAACCCTATGATTTATAATGAGTAGATTACCTTCTCTGCAGGATTCAGAAACTCATCCTTTATTTTACGCATTTCTTTAAGTGTTATTTTTGCTGTATTGCCAAAATCCACATATTTAACTTCAACTTCACGATGTCCAGGCAATCCTTCAAAAATTATGAAATTGGAAATCACAAACTTGGGAAAAAAAAGAATTATCTAGCAAGATTAAGACTGATCTACAATCAACTAGATTCGAACACTTTTATGTTCAACATACAAACTTAATATTATTTTAATGTAGAAAACATTTCTAATATGTGAACTTCACAAAATCAACCATAATGCACAGCTGTTCAGACTCGGTGAATGAGAAACTAACAATTTAAAGATATCTAGGGCTACCCTGGTGGCGCAGTAGTTGAGAGTCCGCCTGCCAATGCAGGGGACACGGGTTCGTGCTCCGGTCCGGGAAGATCCCACATGCCGCGGAGCGGCTGGGCCCGTGAGCCATGGCCGCTGAGCCTGCGCGTCTGGAGCCTGTGCTCCGCAATGGGAGAGGCCACAACAGTGAGAGGCCCGCGTACCGCAAAAATAAAAAAAATTAAAAAGATATCTAAAGGACAAACAAAATCAGGATAACAAAACAGCCATCAAATGCTAGGTGTTATGTCCTAAAAGTTAAGAATTAGGTTTGGAGTTAGACACTTAAATGACATGTGACTCTGAGAACGCTAATTAATATCTCTAAGATACTACCCTGAGCAAGTTACTTTTTCTCTGTAGGCTTCATTATTTCACCTGCAAAGTGGGTGTACCAATAGAATCAAATCTTATTAAGACTCTTTTTGAGGACTCACCTATTTAAAATACTCTGCAAAGAACCAAGCATAAAAGAAGCACTTAATGTTTGTTAGTCAACATAGGTAATCAAACAAGGCAAAACACTTAATGATCAAGACACAGGTTCATTTGTATAATATCTAATTGTGAAATTTAAAAAAATTATCTGGGGATATTGTGAAAAATGAGCAGAAACAGACCTCTATGTGAAACTAGTTTTCATATTTTAAAGGATACCAAAGAAACCTCTGGAAGGTTTGAACACATCAAAGTTTGGATAAAGATCTATCATAAACTGACCTTTTTGTAAATACTCAGAATATGAAATATGACTGACTTTAGTCCCCTAAGCACACGTATGTACAATGCTACAAAACTTGTTGCCATTACTTTCAAATTTAAAAACTAATACAGTACATGTAATTTCAAAATGGAAAAAGTTTGGGCATTCTCTGCCCCTTGGTAGAAGTGAAAGCAGATGTAACAATACTGGCACTGCTCGAGATGGCACTCAGGCAGCTCAGGTACCTGAGAAGTCGTGTGTACCCTAAGAGTAAGGTAAAGAGGTGAGGGGACCTTGCCCTGTTTCCACTGGAATCCTCATGCAAGAAAGATAATCTCAAGTGTAACGACACCATTAGATTCTTACCATTCCTCAAGTCTCTGAATGCAGATGCGGTTTTAAACAAAAACAAACAAATGGATATGGGATGGGACTTAAAAGAACAGTTTTCCCCAAATTATCAATCATGTGTGAGTAGAATCGGGAGACATGGAAGGTCTCAAAATTTCCCTTCCATTTATTCTCTCTGAGGAAAATGCTCCACCAAAATATGGGAGTAAACCGAAAAGGTAAATGAGATCCAGAAAACAAGCAATCCAATTTAGGAAAACAAGTGAAATAAACTCCCAAAATAACAAGCCTAGGGGACAAGCAGTCTAATTGGAGCAAATAACAGGATGTTTTCACTGTTACGAAAAAAAAAAAAAAATCAAACCAGCATTATCTGAAAAGTCTAATCATGTGGAAAATTGTTTTAAACTATTAGGAAAATGTAGCCATAGGTTACTGGCCAAAAAGTTCTTTCGGTTTTTAAAGTAAAAATAAAAGACACATTTTTCATTTTCACCAAGCACTTCATTGAACAACATATTCACCCTTTTTGTTCCACTACCTTCTGCCATTTTTCAGGCAACTTCATAATTTGATCTTCCCAAAACTTATCTTTTTGAACAAAGAACTGTTCCAGGTGCCTTTTACAGTCTTCCAGGAGATGGAAATTTTTTCCATTAAGAGAATTTTGTGAAGACCGAAATAAATGGAAATCTCAAGGTGTAATGTCTGGTGAATACAGCGGATGAATCAGAACTTCCCAGCCAAGCTGTAACAGTTTTTGCCTGGTCATCAAAGAAACATGCAGTCTTGTGTTACCCTGATGGAAGAGTATGTGTTTTCTTTCTTTTTTTTTTTTTCTTGGCAGTACGCGGGCCTCTCACTGTTGTGGCCTCTCCTGTTGCGGAGCACAGGCTCCGGACACGCAGGCTCAGCGGTCATGGCTCAAGGGCCCAGCCGCTCCGTGGCATGTGGGATCTTCCCGGACCGGAGCACGAACCCGTGTCCCCTGCATTGGCAGGCGGACTCTCAACCACCGCGCCACCAGGGAAGCCCAGAGTATGTGTTTTCCGTTGACTAATTCTGGACGCTTTTCGTCGAGTGCTGCTTTCAGTTGGTCTAATTGGGAGCAGTAGTTGTTGGAATTAATCGTTTGGTTTTCCGGAAGGAGCTCATGATAAGAGGATTCCCTTCCAATCCCACTATATACGCGACATCACCTTCTTTGGATGAAGACTGGCCTTTGGTGTGGTTGGTGGTGGTTCATTTTGCTTGCCCCACGATCTCTTCCGTTCCACATTATTGTACAGTATCCACTTTTCATCCTCCGTCACAATTTGTTTTAAAAATGGAATGTTTTTGTTACGTTTCAGTGGAGAATCGCATGAGGAAATACAGTCAAGAAGGTTTTTTTCGCTTAACTAACGTGGAACCCAAACATCAAAGCGATGAACGTAACCAAGCTGGTGCAAATGATTTTCAACCCTTGATTTGGATGTTTTGAGTACGTCAGCTACTCAAAAGCATCTCCAGCATGGTATGACGTTGACTGTTCTCAATTAATGTCTCTATTTGATCGATATCAACTTCAACTGGTCTACCTGACAGTGGAGCATCGTCCAGAAAGAAATCTCCAGCATGAAACTTCGCAAACCACTTTTGACACGTTCTATCAGTCACTGCACCTTCTCCATACACTGCACAAATCTTTTTTTGCGTTTCAGTCGCGTTTTTACCATTCTTGAAATAATAAAGCATAATATGCCAAAAATGTTGTTTTTCTCTTCCATCTTCAAAATTAAAATGGCTACACAAATTTCACCAATTTTGATGTTTCTTTTTAAATGCACGCTGATACGACAGCTGTCACAATACAACAAACAATACAATTGTTTCGAATGAAGTTAAAGACAACTAAGTGCTATGAGAGCCATCTTACGGGAGAAACGAACCTTTTGGCCAACCCAATGAAAGAAAACGGAGTGAAAAACTGATGCAATTATTAACTCAGAATTAAACTATACTTTATGGAGTAGCACTGAAAATACCTGCATAGAATAAGAATATAACTAAAAATTTTGATACATCAATAACTATGTGGGGGGAGAGAGGGGACAAAAGAGCTACAAGAGATCTAAAATTCATATAACATAATTAATACCTAAGACTGAAGTACCTACAAAGTATTATATTATTTAGAAGAAACAACACAGATAAATAACAAAAAGTATTTGTCTTTTTGGAGAAGAGTGAAGTATGTGTCATTTACCACTATTTAACTTTCTCAATAAGGCAATGTTAGAAAACAAAAAAAAAAATGGTCAAGTCCTAGTCAAATCGAATGAAATCTAAGGAGCCAGAGGTTCATCTATCAACACTATTGCTAGCTTTCTAAAGAGCAAAACTGTAAGATCAAATAATATCACTTCCATGATTTAATTTGTACTGACTCAAATGGTATCAATTTTTAAGCATAACACTTCCCTGAGGAAATAGTATGCAATTTCCTACCAATAACTTTTGCTCGGTACCAAACTCCATCTTCAAATTTAGCTACACAGGCTTGATCTTGAACTGGACAGAGGATTTCAAGATTTTCTGCATCTTCATTTTTATAGAATTCCTCAATTGCCTTTAATACAAATAAAAAATCCAGGCTCTTTATCTAAGAAACAGAGTTAAAGCAGGGATTAAAGTACTGTAGTTTCATAGAAACTTAAAATTTAAGTGTTGCATGTTTATAGGCACTGCTCATAAAATTATGAAATATTAGCACTGAATTAGATATAAGCTGTCATGTAATTTATATCTGAAATACTTTGTTACAGAAGTAGTATATAAAATTAGCATATATAAACATAACAAAATTTTTAAAAATCACATTTTTCCAGATATCTAAAACGTATATGCTTCTAGGTATTTTTCTTTTTTTTTGGCTGCGCTGTGCAGCTTGCAGGATCTTAGTTCCCTGATCAGGGACTGAACCCAGGCCCAGAGCAGTGAAAGTGCTGAGTCCTAATCACTGGACCACCAGGGAACTCCCGCTCCTAGATCTTTCTCTAAGCACACTTTCCATACTTTTGTATGTACCAAAAATGAGACCATACCATACGTATAATTCGATAATCTGCATTTTTCTATCAATTCTCACTTTTTCTGCTTCAGTAAGTGTTCCTACTAGTACTTCTAGACCATATTAGATTTCCCTAACTGACCAAACCCAGTATCCAATCTAAGACTACATGTTATATTTGGTTATCTCAATAAGTCTTATAATTTAGTGTAGTGTTCTTTTTAAAATGACCCTGTCTTATTAAAGACAGTGTGCTATTTTTCTGCAGAATGCCCCATCTTCTGGATTTATGTGGTTATGTTTTCATCCTGTTATTTATCTTGTTCCTCCACCGAGCAGGGCCTATCCCTGGAATTTCTCCCAAACTGAGAGTTGTATCTACAAGTTTGATGGATTCAAGCCAAATCTTTTGGCTAGAATACGTCAAGTTGCAACAAATCAAGACACAATATTACTGACTCACTAAGGATATGCTAAGATTCACCTACAGAAAGGGCTTGTGATTCTCATCCCTTCATTGTACAGTTACGTTTTTCCCTTGTGGTCACCAAGTAATTCATGTAGTACTACTCTGGCATTGTATGAACGTCCAATTTCCCATCAGCCATCCATCTAATGGTTTTAATGTGAATTGATAAATCTTCTTTAATAAATCAATCATTTCAGTAGAGTTTGTGAAATGACTGCATAATTGAATAGAGCTTTATCTTATTAAATGGGACTATTTGGTTACTTTAAATCCTGATGTTCTTATACTACTTAAAACACAGCTCCTAAAACAAAACCAAGGATGAATGTTTATTTTTCCAAATACCAATTCTTAAGATGAAAAATATTTTAAAATCCATCTCAAATGGTCAAAAAATGAAGTTTTTCTCTTTTGTGGGTATAATAATGCAAGTGGAAATTTTCTGAATCTTTTGTTATTTCATATAAATTATTTTCACAACACTTTAAACCTTTTTTTTTTTTCCACAGTACATTGTTGTAATTGTTCTATTTTATTGTTGGTTATTGTTGTTAATCTCTTGCTGTGCCTAATTTATAAATTAAACTGTATCTTAGGTATACATGTATAGGAAAAAACATCATATATACAGGGTTCAGTACTGTCCACAGTTTCAGGCGTCCACTGGGAGTCTTGTATCCCCTGCAGACAAGGGGGGACCACTATATGTGATGGAGGAAATGGACGGAGGTCTGGATGCACAGACTGTAAACCTTTATTTCTAAGTAGGTATTATTCATATTCTTCCATTAACAGATTACCCAAATGGAACACTGGAAAATTCAACAGAGAAATGACATCAGCAAAACAGCAGACTCTGAAGCTCCAAGCTCTTGTGTCCCCACAGAAACACTGAAAAAATGAGAAACCATCTGAACCAACTTTGTTAGAGCTCTGGGAAACAAAGGCTTACAGCACCCAAGCAAACACCCAATCAAGCTTTCAACATTCAAGGAAATCAACATAAACATTTGCTGAACACGAGCTAAAAGAACAGAGAGACTTCAGTGATCACATACTAGGAATAGTATTTGTAAGAATAGTTTGAAAAAGTCTCAAAATAAACCAACTACTAGTCTTCAACAATTTTAAAAAATCCAGGATGTGTGTGGCGGGTGATCTTTCAGAGTTCTGTAATAGTCAATGCCCAATTTTCAACAAGAAATCAGAAGGCATACAAAGAAACAGGAAAACATGGCTCATTCCAAGGAACAAAATAAACAGACAGAAATCAGCCCTTAGGAAGCCCAGATAATGGATTTACTAGACAAAGACTTTAGAACAACTGTCTTAAATATGCTCAAAGAGCTAAAGGAAAACATGGACAAAGAACTAGAGAAAACCAGGAAAACAATAAAGGATTAAAATGAAAGTATCAACAAAGAGACAGTAATTATAAAAAGGAATCAAATTCTGGAGCTGAAAAGTACAATAACTGAAACAAAAAATATTCTGGAGGGGTTCAATAGCAGATTTGATCAGGCAGAAGAGTCAGTGAACTTGAATATAGGACAACTGAAATAGGAACAGAAAGAAGAAAGAATTAAGTGAACAGAGCCCAAAGTATTTGTCAGATATTAATCACACCAATATATGCATTATGGGAGTCCCAGAAAGAAAAGAGAGAAAGAAAGGAGCAGAAAGAGTATCTGAAGAAATAATGACCAAAAACTTCCCAAATTTGATGAAATACACAAATCTACAAATCCAAGCAATATTATGGGTTGATTTGTGTCTCCTCCAAAAAGATATGTTGGAGTTGTAATCCCCAGAACCTCAAAACATGACCTTATTTGGAGATACGGTATTTATCAAGTTAAAATGAGGTCGTTAAAGTAGGCCTTAATCCAATGTGATTGGTGTCCTTATTAAAAGGGGTAAATTTGGGCACAAAGACACATACACAGGAGAATGCATGTAAAGATGAAGGCAGAAACTGGAGTGAGGCAGAAGCCACTGAACACCAAATTTTCCAGCTAACCACCAGAAGCTAGGGAAAAAGGCATGGAATAGATTCTCACTCACAACCTTCAGAAGGAACCAACACTACTAACAACTTGATCTCACACTTCTAGATTCCAGAATTGTGAGACAATAAATTTATGTTGTTTAAGCCACTTAACTTGTGGAACTTTCCTATGGCACCCCTAAGAAATGAATACAGATTTTGGAATAGGAAAGTAGTGTGCTGTTGTAATAAATACCTAACATATGAGAGAAGCTTTGAAATTGGGTAATGAATAGAAAGAAAAGGAAGAATTATGCGGTACTTGAATGAAAATAACCAGATTGCTTTGGAAAGATTACTGGCAGAAATATGGATGTTAAAGGTGCTTCTGGTGAGATTTCAGACAGAAATGAGGAATACGATACTGAAAACTGGAGGAAAGGCAATCCTTGTTACACAGTGGTAGAGAACTTGGTTGAATTATGTTCTACTGGGTGAAAAGTTGAACTTGGATATTTAGCTGAGGACACTGCTAAGCAAAGTGTCAAAGTGCCAGCCAGGTTTCTCCTTGCTGCTTATAATAAAATGTGAGAGGACAGACATAAATTGAAGAATAAATTGTTAAACATAAAGGAAGCAGAATCTGAAGATTTAGAAAATTCTCAGCCTATATGTATTTCAAAAAATGAGAAAGCAAGCTCTGGAGTGAACACCAAGGGCATGGCTGGACAGTGTCTGCTCAAGAGATTATGGGTAGGGCTTCCCCGGTGGCACAGTGGTTGGGAGTCCGCCTGCCGATGCGGGGGATGCGGGTTCATGCCCCAGTCTGGGAGGATCCCACATGCCGCTGGGCGGCTGGGCCCGTGGGCCATGGCCGCTGAGCCTGCGCGTCCGGAGCCTGTGCTACACAATGGGAGAGGCCGCAGTGGTGGGAGGCCCGCGTACAGCAAAAAAAAAAAAAAAAAAAAAAGAGATTATGGGTATACGACTTGTGGATCTAATCATTCATCTCAGCAGAAACAATGCCAGCGTGAACTGAAGGGGACAGAGGTGAGAGGAAATGAAGTGGGGCCGGTGGGCTTGTGGGATTCTATAGGCAGGAAGTGAGCTGATAGAGCTATTCAGTTATGAACTTATGTTTCAAGAAAAGGGAAGACTGATCCTGAAGGAGATTCAGAGGCTAGTGTGTCTGCAACTGCTACTCAGGCCCAGAGGGCACAGACCTGAGAGGCAGGGCTGGTTCCTCCTCTGTTCCAGGGATGGGGCCTCCTCCTGGGTTCCAGAGGGTTAGGATAAATCCTCAATTCCAATGGGTGAGGTTGCTGCCATGACTGAAGGGGTAGGGCCACCACCCTAGTGGGACTGGAGGACAGAGCATCCAGCCAATGAGGATTATTCTCAAGCCATAAGAATCTAATGGAATTTTCCCTGCTAGGTTTTAGACTTACTGTCTAGTCTCACAGATTCAGAGACAGAGAGGAGTTCTGCCTCAGTTTGAGTTAAACAATTCTTACCTATACCTGATTCAGATAATCAGGGATTTAGTGATTTTATATGAGATTCTGGATTTAGATTTGATGCTAGAATGATTAAGATTTTTTGGAATGTTGGGATGGGGTTATTGCATGTGGGGAGGAAATTTTTGATACAGCAGAAAGTGGACTGCTTATGGGTTGAATTGTGTCCTCCCCCCCAAATATGTTGAAGTTCTAACCCCCCCCAGTACCTCAGCATGTGTCCTTATTTGGAGATAGGGTTTTACCTTGATAGGTATTATCAAGTTAAAGTCTTAGGCGGGACCTAATTCAACATGACTGTTGTCTGTATTAAAAAACTGAGACAGACAAGTACACAGAGAGAGTGCCATGTGAAGGAAGCAGAGACTGGGATGACGCAGCAGAAGCCAATGAGTGCTAAAGACTGCCGGCAAACCACCAAATCTAGGGGAGAGACATGGAACAGATCACAGACCTCACCCTCCCAGACCACAGAAGGAACCAACTCTGCCAACACCTTGACCTTAAAACTTGCAGACTCCAGAACTGTGAGAAAATAAATTTCTGCTTTTTTAAACTACCTACTATATGGCACTTTTTGCACGAGGGGGGTGGGAGTGGGCATGCCACACAGCTTGTGGGATCTTAGTTCCCTGACCACAGATTGAACCTGGCTCCTGGCAGTGAAAGCGCAGAGTTCTAACCACTGTACTGCCAGGCAATTCCCTGTGGCAGTTCGTTATAGCTGCCCTAGAAAGTTACTATACTCAAAAAACGCAAAGTAGGATAAATTCAAAGAGAGACACACTAGATGCATGATAGACAAACTGTCAACAGCCAAAGACAAAGTGAGAGTTGTGAAAGCAGCAAGAGAGAAGTGACTTGTCATATATAAGGGATCATCAATAAGATTATCATCTGACTTCTCATCAGAAATCCTGGAGGTCAGAAGATAATATTAAACTGCTGAAAGAAAAAAAGCTTCAACTGAGAATTACAGATCCAGCAAAACTATCCTTCAAAAGACAGGAAGAAATAAGCTATTCACAGATAAACAAGAGGTGAGGAAGTTCACTAACACCAGACCTGTCTTATAAACAATGCTAAAGGGAGTCATTCAGGAGGAAATGAAAGGTGCTAGAGTGTAACTCAGAGCCACATTAAAATGTAAAGATCTGTGGTTAACATAAATACGTGGACAAATATGAAAGCCAATATTATTAACTTTAGTTTGTAATTCCACTTTTATTTTCTACAGGATTTAAAAGATAAATGCATAAAAATAATTATAAATCTACATTATTGAGCACACAATGTACAAAGATTCATTTCTGAGATCAATAATATAAAGGGAGAATGGAGTTATACACGAGTAGGGTTTTGTTCAATTAAAGTTGGTAACAATTTGTATTAACTTCTGTCACTTTAGGATGTTATATGTAATCCCCATGGTAACAATAGATAAATATATAGATACACAAAAGGAAATAAGAAGGGAACCAAAACATGACGCTACAGTATTTCCACACCCATGTTCATTGCAGCATCATTCACAATAGTCAAGAGGTAGAAGCAAAGCAAATGTCCATCAATGGATGAATGAATTAATAAAATGTGGTATATACATACAATGGAATATTAGTCGGCCTTAAAGAAGTTAAGTCCTGTCACATGCTACAACATAGGGCATTATGCTAAGTGAAAAAAGCCAGTGCCAAAAGGACAAATACAGGTATCCCTGCTATCTGAAAGTGCAGTGTTCCTATGAAATCTTTTGTAAGCCAAAATGCAGTAGGGCTTCCCTGGTGGCGCAGTGGTTGAGAGTCCGCCTGCCGATGCAGGGGACACGGGTTCGTGCCCCGGTCCGGGAAGATCCCACATGCCGTGGAGCGGCTGCGCCCATGAGCCATGGCCGCTGAGCCTGTGCGTCCGGAGCCTGTTGCTCCGCAATGGGAGAGGCCACAACAGTGAGAGGCCCGCGTACCGCCAAAAAAAAAAAAAAAAGTAGTAGTAACCAAAAATTCTCTTCAGATTTCTTTCAGTTAGTAAAAACAGATACTAACACAGGTCTTTCAGAAAAGCGAAGCTGGTGTAAAGCGAACTTTCGAAAAGCAGGGTAAAGCTGTACTGTATGATTCCACTTACATAAAGTATCTAAATAGCCAAATTCATAGAAAAAGAAAGTAGAATTGTAGTTGTCAGTGGTTGAGGGTAGAATGAAATACGGAGTTACTGTTCAAGGGGCACTGAGTTTCAGTTTTGCAAGATGAACAGATTCTAGAGATCTGTTGTACAACAACATGAATATAGTGAACACTAGTGAATGTACATCTTAAAGTGGTTAAGAGGGCAAATTTTGTATGTGAAGGACTAACAGATTTTCTTCTAAGAACAGTAACAGGACAGGATGCATGCTTTTGCCACTGCTATTTAATATATTATTTTAAGTTCTAGCCAGAGTAATTAGGCAAAAAAAGATAGAAAAGCCAAACAAATTGACAAAGAGTAGGAAAATGATCTCTTTTTGCAGATGACATGACCTTACAGGTAGAAAACCCTAAGAGGCCACAAAAATAC
Source organism: Orcinus orca (assembly GCF_937001465.1). Taxonomy (NCBI): domain Eukaryota; kingdom Metazoa; phylum Chordata; class Mammalia; order Artiodactyla; family Delphinidae; genus Orcinus; species Orcinus orca. The sequence continues at coordinate 78,358,562 of NC_064576.1, forward strand.
TAGTAGGTCTAATAAATGAATTCGGCAAAGATGTAGGATACAAAATGAACCCACAAAAAAATCAGATGCATTTCTACAAAATAACAATGAACAGTCTGAAAAGGAAATCAAGAAAACAATTCATTTTACAATAGAATAAAAAGAATATACTCAGGAATAAACATAATCGAGGATGCTACAGACGTGTACACTTGTTGTACACTACACAACACTGCTGAAATGAATGAAGACAAAATAAAGATGCAAAGATCTCCCATGTTCATGAACTGAAAGATTTAATATTGTTAAGATGTCAGCACCCAAAGCAATCTACAATTCAAAGCCATCCCTATCAAAATCCCAACGATGTTTCATGTAGAATAGAAAAACGCATCTGAAAAGTCACATGGAATCTCAAGGGACCCCAAACTTCCAAAACAAACTTGAAAAAGAACAAAGTTGGAGAGCTCACACATCCTGATTTCAAAACTTGCTACAAAGCCACAGTAATTAAAACAGTGTGCCACTCAGCATTCAGACAAGGAATAAAAGGTATCCAAATTGGAAGGGAAGAGGTAAAATTGTCACTATATGCAGATGACATGATACTATACATAGAAAACCCTAAGGATGCCACACAAAAACTACAAGATCTGGGACTTCCCTGATGGTCCAGTGGGTAAGACTCCACACTCCCAATGCAGGGGGCCTGGGTTCAATCCCTGGTCGGGAAACTAGATCCCACATGCGTGCTGCAACTAAGAGTCTGCATGCCACAACTAAGAATCTGCATGCTGCAACTGAGACCTGGTACAGCCTAAATAACTAACTAAATATTAAAAAAAAAAAAAAAAAAGCTCTACTAGATCTAATAAAGGAATTCAGCAAAGTAGCAGGATACAAGATTAACATTCAGAAATCAGTTGCATTTCTTTACACTAACAATAAAATAATATCAGAAAGGGAATGTAAAAAAAAAAAACCTTTTAAAATTGCACCAAAAAAACCCCACCTTGGAATAAACCTGACCAAGGAGCTGAAAGACTTATATGCTGAGAACTATAAAACATTAATAAAGGAAATTACAGAGGATTCAAAGGAATGGAAAGATATCCCACGCTCTCGGATTGGAAGAATTAATACTGTTAAAATGGCAATACTACCCAAAGCAATCTACAGATTTAATGAGATCCCTATCAAATTACCCATGACAGTTTTCAGAGAACTAGAACAATAACCCAAAAACTTACATGGAAACATAAAATACCCAGAACTGCCAAAGCAATCCTGAGGAAAATAACAAAGCAGGAGGCATAATTCTCCCAGATTTCAGACAATACTACAAAGCTACAGGAATCAAAGCAGTGTGGTATTGGTACAAAAACAGACATATGGATCAATGGAACAGAACAGAGGGCCCAGAAATAAACCCACACATCTACGATCAATTAATCTTCAAAAAGGAGGCAAGAGGGCTTCCCTGGTGGTGCAGTGGTTGAGAGTCCGCCTGCCGATGCAGGGAACACGGGTTCGTGCCCCGGTCTGGGAGGGTCCCACATGCTGCGGAATGGCTGGGCCCGTGAGCCATGGCCGCTGAGCCTGTGCGTCCGGAGCCTGTGCTCCACAACGGGAGAGGCCACAACAGTGAGAGGCCCGCGTACTGCAAAAAAAAAAAAAAAAAAGGGAGGCAAGAATATAAAATGGGAAAAAGTCTCTTTAGCAGTGGTGCTGGGAAAGTCGGACAGCTGAATGTAAATCAGTGAAGTTAGAACACACCCTCACGCCATGCACAAAAAATAAACTCAAATGAGATGGCTTGAAGACTTTTATAAGACATAAAACCATAAAACTCGTAGAAGAGAGCATAGGCAAAACATTCTCTGACATAAACTGTACCAATGTTTTCTTAGGTCTGGCTCCCAAGGCAACAGAAATTAAAACAAAAACAAACAAACAGGACCTGATGAAACTCACAAGCTTTTGCACAGCAAAGAAAACCATAAACAAAACGAAAAGACAACCTACAGTATGGGAGAAAATATTTGCAAATGATACAACCGACAAGGGCTTAATCTCCAAAATATATAAACAGCTCATACAACCCAACAACAACAACAACAAAAAACCCAACTGAAAAATGAGCAGGAGACCTTAATAGACATTTCTCCAAAGAAGGCATACAGATGGTCAGTAGGCACATGAAAAGATGCTCCACATGACTGACTATTAGAGAAATGCATATCAAAACTACAATGAGGTACCACCTCACACTGGTCAGAATGGCCACCATTAAAAAAAGTCTATAGGGGGATTTCCCTGGTGGTGCAGTGGTTAAGAATCCACCTGTCAATGCAGGGGTCACGGGTTCGAGCCCTGGTCCAGGAAGATCCCACATGCCACGGAGCAACTAAGCCCACGCGCCACAACTACTGAGCCCGTGTGCCACAACTACTGAAGCTCGCGTGCCTAGAGCTCATGCTCTGAAACAAGAGAAGCCACTGCAATGAGAAGGCTGCACACCACAACGAAGAGTAGCCCCCACTCGACACAACTAGAGAATGCCTGCGTGCAGCAACTAAGACCCAACACAGCCATTAAAAAAAAAAAAAAGAAAAAGTCTATAGGGACTTCCCTGATGGTCCAGTGATTAAGACTCCGTGCTTCCACTGCAGGGGGCACAGGTTCAATCCCTGGCTGGGGAACTAAGATCCTGCATGCCATGTGGCATGACCAAAAAAGTAAATAAAAGCAAAAAAATTAAAAATATTAAAAGTCTACAAATAACAAACGCTGGAGAGGCTGTGGAGAAAAGGGAACCCTCCTACACTGTTAGTGGGAATGTAAATTGGTGCAGCCACTATGGAGAACAGTATGGAGGTTTTAGAAAACTAAAAACAGAGATATACCATATGATCCAGCAATTCCACTCCTGGGCATATATCCAGAGAAAACTATAATTCAAAAAGATACATGCACCCCTATGTTCACAGCAACACCATTCACAATAGCCATGACATGGAAGCAACCTAAATGTCCATCGAAAGATGAAAGGATAAAGAAGATGTGGTATATATATATACAATGGAATACTATTCAGCCATAGAAAAGAACAAAATAATGCCATTTGCAGCAACATGGATGCAACAAGAGATTATCATACTAAGTGAAGTAATTCAGAAAGAGAAAGACAAATACCATATGATATCACTTACATGTAGAATCTAAAATATGGCAAAAATGAACCTATCTATAAAACAGAAATAGACTCACAGACATAGAAAACACTTGTGGTTGCCAAGGGGGAGGGTGAGAGGCAGAGGGATGGACTGTGAGTCTGGGGTTGGTAGATGCAAACTATTACATTTACAGTGGATAAACAACAAGGTCTTACTGTACAGCACAGGGAACAATATTCAATCTCCTGGGATAAACCATAATGGAAAAGAATATTAAAAAAGAATGTAGGGCTTCCCTGGTGGCGCAGTGGCTGAGAGTCCACCTGCCGATGCAGGGGACACGGGTTTGTGCCCTGGTCTGGGAAGATCCCACATGCCGCGGAGCGGCTGCGCCCGTGAGCCATGGCCGCTGAGCCTGCGCGTCCGGAGCCTGTGCTCCGCAATGCGAGAGGCCACAGTGGTGACACCCGCATACCTCAAAAAAAAAAAAAAAAAAAGGATGTATATATGTATATAACTGAGTCACTCTGCAGTGCAGCAGAGATTGGCACACTGTAAATCAACTATACTTCAATTAAAAAAAAAAAACAACCAAAAAAACCAGTGTGCTACTGCCATAAGGACAGATGGATGGACCAATGGAATAGAAAAGAGAGCCCAGAAATAAACATTCACGTATATGGTCAACTGAGTTTTGACAAGAGTGCCCAGACCATACAATGGAGAAAAGACCATCTTTTCAACAAACAGTGCTGGGTAAACTGGATATCCAAATGGGAAAGAATGAACCTTTCCCTTACACCATATATAAAAATTAGCTCAAAATAACTCAAAGACCTAAATGTAAGAGCTAAAACTATAAAACTCACAGAAGAAAACACAGGGGGGAAAAGCTTCACGATGTTAGATTGGCAATGATTTCTTGGATATGACATCAAAATACCGGCAACAAAAGAAAAGTAGATAAACTGGACTTTATCAATTAAAAACTTTTTGAAAGAATGCTATCAAGAGAGTGATAAGGTAAGCCACAGAATAAGAGATAACAGCTGAAAATGATATATCTGATAAAGGATTAATATCCATAATGTATAAAGATCTCCTATAACCCAACAACAGCAAAATAAATAATCCAATTCAAAAATGGGCAATGGACTGGAATTAACTCATTCTAAGGGCCATACTGCTTTGTGTGACACATAAAGCATGGACACAAAGAGATCAATAAAGATAAACTTTAATGCTGGTAGCTATCTAAAACAGACCCATCAGTCATATACCCAAAATTTTCTATGAATGCCTTTAATCTGAATCTATTTTGGTATTGTAATTCAGAAAATTACCTAGGAATAAGAAGTAAATTCTCATACATTATCAGAAGCAGGTGTTATCATTTTATTTTGATTTGCCAGCTCTATGTGCTCTCCTGGTTTCTAGATTTCAGAAGGTAGCAAGAAACATTTACACATTAGGGATCCTTCATTTTCCTTCCCCTCCATACTTCACTAACTTGCCTGATAAATTTAGATTTCCTTCAATTTACTATGAATCACGTGAATTTCTTGTTTAAAAACAAGAAACTACTAAGCTACTAAGAAACTTAAATTTGCAGAAGGTTGATAGTGGTTTGCTCTCAATTCATACTGGGCACTCACTTCCATTATAAATTTCTACTTAAAATTTGAAAAAATACTTTGTCTCAAAGGACCACTATATACTTACCAACTGAAGATAGAAATCAGTAGGACTATTTATATGACAAACCATAACTGAAACATCTGTCATTTCCTTAGGCAAAACAGGTGGATGATAGTGTAAAGTCGTATTTTTTTCAGAGTGACTTCTTGATAACTGAGACCTAAACCTAATTAAAAGCATAAGCAAGAGCCATTAAGTCTCTCTTCTCTCAGTGGATTAATTGATCTGAAGAAAGGACTTACACACATACTGATTTATCTACCAAGAGTATTTTTCCAATTTCTCTCTTCTAACTTACAACATTTCTTAGTATTGTCTCCAATTATCAAACCAGGATAAATAAGAGGTCAAGTCTCAAAACTCAATAATTAACCTTCAAGTTTGTGCTGGAACATTTGTGAGTTGGGCCTGTATGTTCTACTCAAAGTTTCTACTCTTTTGGTTGACAATACCCAGCATCTATGGTAGCAATCAGAAAGGCCAGCTGAGGGGTTTCTGTGACCCCTTTCAGCTCCAATACTCTACTTAAGTTTTATTTTTCCAGAATGGAATCTACTTGGGTCACTTCCAGAGTCGTGTAATTGCTCAGGACAGAAAGTAGTATCTTCCATTATCTCTGTGGTTACTTAGTCATCTTACTTTGCGCATCAGACATGAGAAAGGAAAGAAATTTAAGTATCTACTCTAGATTCATACATTAAATATAGAGTGGTGATCATGATCTTATTCCAAAGGTTAGAAAATGTAAGAACTCTTAAACTATAATTCTTAAAACCCTAGTGGAGCTACTTGTAAAAGTTAGCAAGAGTCTAAAAAAAAGTTCCTATCTACCAATAGTTTCTATTTTGAGCTACCTTAATTTTTCTATTTCCTTAAATCAAATGACCTGAATGCAATTTTCACAGACAACCATACTTAGAAAACTCTGACAGCAATATTTTTAGCCTCTTCGAGTATGTTAGGATGTCCCTGGTGGTCTAGTGGTTAGGATTTGGTGCGCCCTCTTAGTGTATGTTACAGTTCACTTTAGAGCCCATCTTTTTGTTTTTGCGGTCCGCGGGCCTCTCACTGCTGTGGCCTCTCCCGTTGCGGAGCACAGGCTCCGGACGCGCCTGCTCAGCGGCCATGGCTCACAGACCCAGCCGCTCCGCTGCACGCGGGATCCTCCTGGACCGGGCCATGAACCCGCGTCCCCCGCGTCGGCAGGCGGACTCCCAACCACTGCGCCACCAGGGAGGCCCCAGAGCCCATATTTTTTAAAGGTAAAATCTGCTGTTCCAATTTATAGCTATAACCTTGAAAATATTTACATTTTAATAGGTTACCTACCTTGCTAGTTCCATAAAAACTAATGCATCTCTAAGAGACACAGGCATATCACTGCTTATTTTATTTGTTGGTGGCTTCTGCAGATCTACAATTAGCACACCATCTTCTTCTTTAAAAACTTTCATTAAAACAGCCTTCTTATTTACCATTTTCAAAAATTCTATTTTAGCTTCTTCTCCCCAGCCTTCAGTCTGTGGAAAAAGTAAAATTCCAATGTATTCAGTAATTATAATTAGCTCTAATGGTACAATGTTGTAGATTTAGCTCTCTAACAGCCAAAGTCTGCAAATTCGAACAAAGGCACTTAACCAACCATACATATTTAGAAGCGGCTGGGCCCACAAACCCAAAGACAGTCTTTATGTATGCACAATGTAAGGATCACACTTAGATTTTATAAACATGGTCTCAAGGTGACCATAAGCTGTTGTACTTCAGGACTTAGTTTTACTTCTGAATATTAATATCAAGATAATAAATAAAAGTTTAAAAACAAAACAAGTATTATGTACGAATTTTCCACTTAAACGATGAAATCCAAAAGGTAATTTTGAAAGCATGATGGAAGCCATGTAATACATTAAAGATATTTACAATCATTACCAGGTAACTTAGTTTCCATTACTAGCAATATGTGAGGTAAATGCTACTTAAACAATAAGGAAAAATACTCACCCATTGAAAAAAAAATTTCTCACTGAACTTTGAAACTTTAATTACTCATACCTAAAGTAAATTTCACAGGCCAAAACTACACATTCCTTAAAAATAAAACATCTTCTAAAGATTTTGTAAGTATAAAAGTAAAGCCCATTCAGAATAAAAAGGCAAAAAAAAAAAAAAAGATAAAATTAAAGCCAAAATAATTTTCCCATTTTGAGGAAAATACCAGGGCTAATATGTTTATGTGTTTCCTTTTACTTTTTTATTCATTTGTTCATTCTTTCAAATATTTGCTGAACGCCTACTACGTGCTCAGTGATTTGCTAAGTGTTGGAATACAAAGATGAGCAAAGGTGCAGACTCCTGCTTTCACAGACTTTATAATAATATAACTGCTTAACAAGTATTTTTCACACAATTTCTGTCTCATAGGAGTTTTAAATCTTTCTGGGAAATAAATATTCATTAATAATATAAACAGAATGCAATATAGGCTATAAGCAGTGAGCAAAGGGCCATGGAAATAGTGAAGAAATGAATGGAAACACATACCACATAACATTTAAAATTTATTTTTCTCTCCATATTTATTTGACTCCAAAATTTTATGGTTTACTTGGCTATTTCACCTATCATTATGTTCATATATGCATATTCAACTCAATTTCCCGTTAAGAACGATTCTAATTGTAGAAACTGAAGTTCATTTCCTTTTTTATTGGCACCAATAGTTTATTATACAAAATGTATTTAACAAGAGAACTGAACCTACATTCAGTAATCTGATCAGCAATGCATAGCTAAAACTGGACTATTTGGCCCCTGAATAAGAAATAATTTAAGTCTCACTTACTGAATTCTGTGGAACAATGTCTTTCAATGAGCATGGCTGTGCTAATGGCTGGATGTCTTTCAGCAGCCCTTCAATATATGGCTCAGACTTCCTCAGAGCCAGACACAAGTCATTTACTGTGACATGCTGCTTAGCAATGTGTTCTGATCTCACGTAAGTATCACCAACTCTGGGAAGAATTCAAGCAATATTTACTGAAGATAATGCTTCAAGCCCAAACTTGCCTTACCCCACAAAAGGTATGCATTTCTAAGGATACTCTCTTTAAGTTAAATCTTCTAGGAAGTTATACTCTTTTAAAAATTTATTTATTCATTTATTTTTACATCTTTATTGGATTATAATTGCTTTACAATGATGTGTTAGTTGCTGCTGTATAACAAAGTAAATCACATATACATACATCCCCATATCTCCTCCCTCTTGTGTCTCCCTCCCACCCTCCCTATCCCTCCCCTCTAGGTGGTCACAAAGCACCTAGCTGATCTCCCGGTGCTATGCAGCTGCTTCCCACTAGCTATCTATTTTACACATGGTAGTGTATATATGTCGATGCTACTCTCTCACTTCGTCCCAGCTTACCCTTCCCCCACTGTGTCCTCATGTCCATTCTCTACATCTACATCTCTATTCCTGCCCTGACACTAGGTTCATCAGTACCATTTTTCTAGATTCTATATAAATGTGTTAATATACGGTATTTTTCTCTTAGAAAGTTATATTCTGATTCATACTATCTCACTATATAGATTTAATCCAGCTTTTATAAACACAGACACTGTTTCTACCTATAGAAATAAATCTCAACTGCCTTCATCTGGATTGTCTTTCATATACCTATTTGGTTTAAATTTAAAAGGCATAATGACACCCCCAAACAAAAATCTATTTATAAAGCTATGACCATTTAATAAAGTGACCATGCAAGAGTTAATACTGGTCCTTACTAGAAGAACATTTTCAGTTTGTTTTATTTTCCTAGAAGACTGAGGGAAACAGTTTTGAACACCTAGAGTTAGACACTATGCCACTTTAACATACAATAATGGAATTATGGAAATACGATTAAAAATTTTACTCAATCATCTGGCAACTAACCGTAACATTTTATTTAAAAGAACCATTTTTGGGGCCTCCCTGGTGGCGCAGTGGTTGAGAGTCCGCCTGCCGATGCAGGGGACACGGGTTCGTGCCCCGGTCCGGGAAGATCCCACATGCCGCGGAGCGGCTGGGTCCGTGAGCCATGGCCGCTGAGCCTGCGCATCCAAAGCCTGTGCTCCACAACAGGAGAGCCCACAACAGTGAGAGGCCCGCGTACCGCCAAAAAAAAAAAAAAAAAAAAAAAACCCCACCATTTTTGTGCTTCATTTCCTGCTTTGAGGCTATATAGAAGAGCATTTAAGTTTGAAACATCAGAAAGTTCTTTTTCCAAGCTCCCCATCTAGTAACACTGATAGCTAATACTTTACTAATTTAGTAATTAGTAAGACAAATTACAGAGCAAAATAAAAGGTATATGCCTTGGAAGTGAAGAAGGATAACTTATTCCTCTCTACCTCTTCCTACTTTTCTTTCTTCTTTAGTATCTCCCCTCCTCCCCCATCACAAGTGTTTCTAAGCAGACCAGGAACACATAGTAATTATAAAATAACATACCCTGCAACAATTAGGACTTCAGAATTTCCAAAATCTACCATGAATATTTGTATTAGTGCAACTTTGTGGACTGAGAATTTGGTTGGAATACAAGGTTTTCTAATACTTTCACTTCCTATTGGAATTAATTCAGTAATAGTTCCTCGACACCACATTCCATTTTCAATACTGTTGACAAATATTCTTGCACCTAAATAATGGAGACAAATCATTATCAATGTTTATGAAGAAGAATATCTAATTAGCTCTAATTTACAAACATGTGCATTAGTTCCACCACTAAGAAGTCTTAATTCATTTATTAACTGATGATACAGTACTGTGTCAAGTGCTATGAGAGGGATTAAAAGGTAGTGTATTTTGGCAGTCTGTTATACAGAAACTTATGTCCTAGACGGGGAGGTAAAAACAAAGAAAACAAAGCCAGCAGTCCTTTACTGAGGACCTGTGTTTTATAAACTATAACAAAGATGAGTAAGACCGTCCTGCTATCAAGAAGCTCAAGAAAGGAAAGGAGACAGGCAAGTGACTATAATACACTGTACTTATAACAATAAAGACCTATCCTTGTGCATGTACACACATGCAAGTACAGATATATATATACCGAAATCTATAAAATACTTTAGTAGCATAAAGGAAGCAGCAATGACATTCTCTTGGTAAAAGGGGAGTGAAAGTAAAGAAACCAAGAAAGGGAGAGTGTGAAAGGCCAAAATTAAGAAATTGATACACAGTGGAGTTCAGAGAAGGGGAAGATGAACCAAGGACCAAGCAGCAGAGGAAGACCTTATGGTCTTTCCTTATGGAGGGATCAGATGAATTACAAATTAATAACCAGAAAAAAATATCAAGTTAGAAAGAATTTTTATTTTTACTATAGGCTTAGCAATGTTCTCAGTATTTTATGTTTGAATTCACCTCCTCCCCACAACAACCCCATGGAGATGATGCTTCCATCCCATAGGTGAGGAAACTAGGCAAAAAGAGGCTGAAAACCCAGCCGAAGCGACATGGCTACTTAGAAGAGGTAGGAAGAGAACCCAGGTAGTCTTAGAGCCCAACCTCTTAAAAACTCATCTAGCATCAGAGATATACTTGTTAAGACTTGATCACTGATTATATACAGAGAGATGCTGCATAATCCCCTCTATACATGCTAATAAAAACAGGATAGTTGAGAGGCACATCAGGGCAACCTTTTAAGTTCTACCAAAACATCTGTTTTGGCCTTGAGATTGTCATAAACCCTTCTCTTATGCTGACATACCATATAACCAATATTCTTAGTTTTAAACTATACGCTATTAAACTATTCTTTCTTGCAACAGATGAGATAAAAGTCTATTGAAGTAATCTGTTGTTCTTTATAATGAAGAACACAGGTAGGAAAAGGGAACAAGAGGAAACTCTGCTAAAGCGTTATATTACATTTCTTCCCTTACCATTAATTTCTTGAAAGATAAATAAGGGCTTCCCTGGTGGCACAGTGGTTAAGAATCCAGGGTAATGCAGGGGAGATGGGTTCGAACCCTGGTCTGGGAAGATCCCACATGCCACGGAGCAACTAAGCCCGTGTGCCACAACTGCTGAGCCTGTGAGCCACAACTACTGAAGCCCGTGCGCCTAGAGCCCGTGCTCCGCAACAAGAGAAGCCACCACAATGAGAAGCCTGTGCACCGCAACGAAGAGTAGCTCTTGCTCGCCACAACTAGAGAAAGCCCACATGCAGCAACAAAGATCCAACGCAGCCAAAAATAAAAAAATTGAAAGAAAAACGATAAATGAGTATTTAAATCATATATATCTACCTTGAAATAATAATTATCCTTGACAACTTAAAGGATGACTTTTTGGCTTTCATAGAACATTTTCTAAATCTAAACTGAGCTCTTTTGTGCATGTATTAAATTTAGAGAATTATTTGCAGCCGTAAAATTAAGTTTAACACTACACTCTTCCCTCCTTAGATATTCAGAATTTAAACACGATTTTTAAAATTAATTTATTCTATTTATTTATTTTTGGCTGTGCTGGGTCTTCATGGCTGCACACGGGCTTTTCTCTAGTTGCTGCGAGCGGGGGCTACTCTTCGTTGAGGTGCACGGGCTTCTCATTGTGGTGGCATCTCTCGTTGCAGAGCAGGGCTCTAGGTGCGCGGGCTGCAGTATTTGTGGCACGCAGGCTCAGTAGTTGTGGCACACAGGCTGTTGCTCCGTGGCATGTGGGATCTTCCCAGACCAGGGATCGAACCCATGTCCCCTGCATTGGCAGGTGGATTCTTAACCACTGCGCCACCAGGGAAGTCCCGTGGTGGCTTCTCTTGTTGCAGAGCACGGGCTCGAGGCACACAGGCTTCAGCAGTTGTGGCTCGCAGGCTCTAGAGCACACAGGCTTCAGCACTTGTGGCTCGCAGGCTCTAGAGCACAGGCTCAGTAGTTGTGACGCACAGGCTTAGCTGCTCTGTGACATGTGGGATCTTCCTGGACCAAGGCTCGAACCCGTGTCCCCTGCACTGGCAGGAGGATTCTTAACTACTGTGCCACCAGAGAACGCCCTAAACACTGTTTTTTAACTTTAAAAATTATTATTCATTTTTATCAGAAGTATGTGATGATTTTAGTCTTCTGATATTCTGATAAGCTACAAAGATGAGCTGAGAGTTAGTTAACACTTTTAAAGAACTACTATGGGGATTTCCCCAGTGGTCCAGTGGTAAAGAATCCCCCTTCCAATGCAAGGGATGTGGGTTCAATCCCTGGTCGAGGAACTAGGATAACACATGCCGCAGGGCAACTAAGCCCACGTGCCTCAAACTAGAGAGCCCAAGTGCCACAAACAACGGAGCCCACACGCCCTGGAACCCACGCGTCACAACTAGAGAGAGAAAACCCACATGCTACAACTACAGAGAAGCCCATGCACTGCAACTAGAGAAGCCCACGCACTGCAATGAAAGGTCCCACGTGCCGCAAGCAAGACCCGATGCAGCCAAAAAATTAAAAAATTAAAAAAAAACCCATACTATATAAAGCTGAACAGACAATATAGTACTTTTTGGTATTAGTTATATGTAGGCATTGATATTAATAGAAGGAGAAAAATGCTCTATTAATAAATCAAACAAATCATAGCTTCATCCTATTACAGAGTATAATCAAATTTAATCAAGTGTTACAAGGAAAACGTTTGTAATGAAAGCCTAAATTACAGCAAATTACACACAGCCTTAGAATTAAGATGGACTGATTAAATTTACCAACTACCCTCTGTGTGACCCTAGGAAATGGATGCCACTGCCCTGCATCTATCTCACTCGGGCGTTCAACGACATCTTCAACATTCACATGTAGACAGCAAGGGATGGTAGTCGTACTACAAGGAACACTCAGAGGAATACTTTTCTCTGGAGATGACGGGACAAATTATATAACCCATCATGGGTTTTGTAATTTTAAAAATATCTCACCTTACTCCATAATGGAGTTTTTGTGTATATCTCACTCAACAGTCAATTTTATGTCCAGTGACAGATGAATGGATAAAGAAGATGTGGTACATATATACAATGGAATACTACTCAGCCATAAAAAAGATCAAAATAATGCCATCTGCAACAACATGGATGGACTAGAGATTATCATACTAAGTGAAGTCAAAAAGAGAAAGACAAATACCATATTTGGTATTTGATGAAGTGGGAGTTTGTGGTTGGTAGATGCAAACTATTATAAATAGAATGGATAAACAACAAGGTCTTACTGGATAGCACAGGGAACTATATTCAATATTCAGTGATAAACCATAATGGAAAAGAACATAAAAAAAAGCAAGCTCCAAATTAGTATGACTCCAGTTAAACTTGGCAAATGATACTAAAAATATTTAAAAATCATTTTTAAATGACATTAAAAATACTGGAGTTATGTATACTGTATACTGTAATAATATTACTACTAGGTAACTCTGAGCAGGAAAAAAAAACAGTTGATTTTAATACTTAGCTAAGTTACCTAAATAAAATTGAACTTATGTTAAATAATTCCAAAACCTTTATGCTTGCACAAATCTGTATTACAAGAAGTCTATATGGGTTGGCCAATATTATAATATTTAAATAAGCTTCATATTTTAACTTAGAGTAATATTTCATTACCTAGCTCCAAAATGTCTGAAGGATCAAGGTATACACTCTTACTGCAAAACTCATTCACCTTCTTTTCCAATACTGTTGCATCTTTTATTTGTGAATACTTCCGAATGTAGAAGTGGCAAGGATGTATTACATGGCTTACAAAAACTAGCTCTGGAGAACCTGGATGAGAATATTTAAACCACATTAATAAGCCAAAAGTCAGGAAAGAATTCACAGAAACTGAATGCAGTATCCTTTGAAAGAATGTGTCTTGTAGCACTGCAAACTCTAGAATACCTGGGCCCACAAAAGGTAACCCAAACCCCAAACAGTAACTAGACTGATAAAACAAACACATCCCACTTCCACAATGATTTCTTTAGCAACCTGAACTGCAAACCTTTTATTTTATTTGCAAAATATGTTAAATAAGTGGAAGTGAAGTTCAAGTAGTTAGTTGGGTTCTAAAGTCAGGGTATATGCTGTAACTCTACTGTATTACAACAAAATTTCAGAATTTATTTATAAACATAATTGGAACTCAGAACCCCATTGATAACGATGTTTCTAATATAGAAACAAAATCCTGTTTAAACTATACTAAACTGAAAGAACTAATAATTAGCTCATAGCCACTTTGAATCTTAAATCAGGCTGGAGAAGTATGAAAAAAAGTCTGGGAAAGACAACATACTGAGCAGCATTTAGGGGGAGATATGTGTGTTTTGGTGGAAGTAAGGGTGGGGCAGAATAAAGAACAGTGAGAAACTTTTTGTATACAGCAGTAATTAAGCCAAGTGTTTCTAGTGATATGAAAAGATCTCCAGAATATAATGTTAAGGAAGGAATTAAGGGGCTTCCCTGGCCGTCCAGTGGTTAAGACTCCACACTTCCACTGCAGGGGGCACAGGTTCGATCCCAGATTGGGGAATTAAGATCCCGCATGCCATGTGATGTGGCCAAAAAAAAGACAAAAACAAAACAAAAACAAAAACAAGGAAAAAAGAAAGGAATTAAAAAAACAGTGCAGTGTATATGGTATGCTATGTTTTGTGTACAAAAACAACCAAAAATGAGAATTAGAAAAATAATATATGTGTATTTGTTCAAATATGAATAAAGAAACTGGAAGGGAGGAAGAGACAAATGGAATGGGAATAGGTTAGGGGAAAAGGTTCACAGGGTATTTTAATACATATATATTTAATTTTTGAACAATGTAGGTGTCCTAGTATATCTAGTAAAAATGTTTAAAGAACAAAGACTAGGAGGAACTGAAGTATAGATAGATGATAAAAACTGAACAAATAGATCATCTTACCTATCCAATACAGATCACACAGAATAATACCCATACTGAGGATGAGGTAAAGAGATAAGTATGTGTAGCTGGGGAGACAGCTGAGAGAAGTGTTATAAATTTCAGAAATATTTTTGCCAGTAACAGCCAGAACTTATAACAGTAAAAAGGAAGAAGTTTTAGGAATTCCCTGGAGGGCCAGTGGTTAGGACTCGCGCTTCCACTGCTGTGGGCCTGGGTTTGATCCCTGGTCGGGGAACTAAGATCTCACAAGCCGTGTGGCGTGGCAAAAATAAATAAATAAGTAAGTTTTAGTTATTAGTAAAATGCATTTTACTCACTGCCTCCCTCTCCATAAGAGTTACTATGTATTAACTCTGCTTCAACAAGTTCAGAGTTGTTAACGTACCTGCTTTTGATCCAAAAGGAACAGATGATTTTTTCTGAAGAGGCTCTTTTGGATATCTAGGTGTCTCCACAAGATAATCTGTGAAGCATGCTTCGTCAAGAGAGAAAATAAAGGCAATTGTTTTTAGTTTTATTATGCTGACAATGGCATACTTAACATACTGTTTAAAAAGCTGTACTTGAATGGGCAAAAGACTGGAAGGGCAAGACCCCCTTGTATCAGCAGGCCAAGTCCTGATAGTTCTCTTAACTCACTGAGATAATGTGAGATAATAATAATATTGTGGAAATGAGAGAAAACAGCATGTCCTTTTTTTTGTATTGGGGTGAACACCAACATTGGAAATCTAATCAAACAATTATGATACATTTAAATGTTAACGAACATTATTAACAGATGCTACTACATTCATGCTTGTTCATTTTATAAAGGACTGTATCTCAGAACAAAGATTTAAGATATGCTGTTCTTAAATTTAAGAACAAAGTCATCAGACTGCTTCTAATATGGTTGTCATTTATTTATAGTATTTTCATCTTTTATAGAGGTTTGTATGTGGAACACTAAAAAGTCAAACACCCTAATTAAACCAAATATTAGAGTTTAGCTATATTATTGCATTAAAAATTATCCTAACTTTGGAAAATGTGAAAGTAGGGGCATGGAATCAACAGATTAACTCAGAATGAGGTGTAAGATAACAGCAATATGTTTGTTAAGTACAGGGACAAAAAGGTACTAACTTCGTTTCTAATTCCAGACACAATATATTGTTTCCTTGCTTTTCTATTTTCACTCACTTTCCAGGTCTTCTTCGATGACTTCTTCGATGATCACATCAGGGCTCGGTCCCGCCTGAGGCAGAGCAGCAAGGGTTTCACAGGCGGTTACTGCAACAACCTTGCTCTGTGGCGGGAAGTGTTTTGCTTCTAAATGCGTATCACTGCTTTCCCGTTGCAAAGGAGTTGGTGGGGGGGCTTCACTAGTTTGGATAGAAACGTCAACCTTTTTCTTTTCTAGTGATGGGTATGTATCACTACAAGAAAATTCCTTTTTATGATTATATTTCTTTTGAACATTCTGTCCCATTTCACTTTCTTGAGGATCAAATCTGTTTAAAAATACAGAGGCTACTTTAAATCATTTCATAATTTTTTTATAACCACCTTAAAACCATTCCCTTTCCACATGACAGTATTGTGACACATACAAAGAGTTAAAGTTGTATAGGTGTCCCACAGGTATTTTTTTAAACAGCTGTATTGTTATAATTTACACACTATAAAATCCAATTAATTTTTATTAAATTTAGAGTTGGTAACCATAACCACAATCTAATTTTAGAACATTTCCATTATCCCGAAACTTCTGCCCATTCCCAAGCAAGCCCAAGCGTTTTAAAAGGTCAACAAGAGGTAAAATCAATGAGAACCTGAAGAAAGAACTTGATATACAGTCATATCACAGTGATCTGATCCTAAAAGGACAGTGGATATAGGTTTTCAGTTTCAATTATCCAAATTTTAATTTGGCTTAGGTGTTTGATTTTAAACTATGCTAAGATTATTTCTTCTTTTAATTCACTAGCTTAAAAATAAAGTGTAGGAAGCAGTGAGAGGTACAATCCTGAGAAAATTACTAGAAACCTCCATCTAGGCCAAAAATCACCATCAGTCTGAATCCTTTGGATATGATTATTCAATAGCCATTATTCTACAAATTTTTCTATCTTCTTCATAAATCCACACAGATACGGGCTATCAAATCTAAAAGTATAGATATTCTATCAAAAAAATGAGATTCTCGGGACTTCCCTGGTGGCACAGTGGTTGAGAGTCCGCCTGCCAGTGCAGGGGACGCGGGTTTGAGCCCTGGTCTGGGGGGATTCCCACGTGCCGTGGAGCAACTGAGCCCACGCGCCACAGCTACTGAGCCTGTGCTCTAGAGCCCGCGAGCCGCAGCTGCTGAGCCCATGTGCACAATTACTGAAGCCCACGCACCTAGAGCCTGCACTCTGCCACAGGAAAAGCCACTGCAACGAGAAGCCCGCGCACCACAATGAAGAGTGGCCCCCGCTCGCTGCAACTAGAGGAGAGCCCGCGCGCAGCAACGAAGACCCAATGCAACCAAATAAATAAATTAATTAATTAAAAAAAAAAAAAGAGATTCTCAAAAGTTTTAATTTTCGTTAACCCATGACACATTTAGGTTCTTCACAGATCACCATTTAAGAAGCCAAATGAGGACGTCCCTGGTGGCGCAGTGGTTACGAATCTGCCTGCCAATGCAGGGGAGACAGGTTCGAGCCCTGGTCCGGGAAGATCCCACAGCCAAGGAGCAACTAAGCCCACGAGCCACCACTACTGAAGTCTGCATGCACAGAGCCCGTGCTCCACAAGAGAAGCCACCGCAACGAGAAGCCCGCACACTGCAACGAAGAGTAGCCCCCGCTCGCCGCAACTAGAGAAAGCCCACGTGCAGCAAGTAAGACCCAACGCAACCAAACATAAATAATAAATTTGGAAAAAAAAAAAAAAAGCCAAATGAAATCAGAAATAAGAACCTAAAAAGCCAACTGGATTCAGCAGACCTAACTTACCCGTCTCTTAATACACACTGACTAAAAGTCCAAACACCTTCTGAGGATTCATATAGGTTGACAACTCTGTAATCTAAAACATTTCTTTTTACAGTAACTCTTGTCTGGCTTTACTGAGACATTTAATGCCGCCAATCAACCTGTCTCACAGACTTCTCCTCTTAGTTGTAGACCACCACTCTCTCCTGCCCCTTCTTGGTTTTGTTTTGTTTTTTTGCAGATTACCCTTTCCCTGTCGTAAAATTTAATATTTTTTCCAGGGCACTGTCCTTGACGCACTTCAATACTTGCTCTCACTGGGCAAACCCATTCTTTAATTACCACCCATCATCAGTAGAGGCAGGCTACAGCGATACTTTCCCTAAAAACTAGGAAGAAATTTAAAAGCCTTCTGAGTTAAATTTAAAACCAAGGCAAGATCAATACAGACTCTTAGAGAGACAATATACCCTTTGGTATTAAAAATATTTGATAGTAACCATATTCAAGTTATGAAAATATCTAGAAGAACGTACTGCCTGGAAAGGATGATCATCCACGAAAGTGCAAAAAGTCAAGTCACAGAGGCAAATAGAGGCCAGGGCTCCACATGTGGGGAAGATGAGCTGAGCCAAAGGACTGTACTTGAGGCCTCTGGCAAGGTCTTCCCTGGGGGGAAAGGAATGTAACGGGCTGTCCAGGACCAACACTGTTCAGCTATTCGATAAACCTTATTCCCTTTATTCGGAAAACACCTCAACAAAGCAACTTGATGATTTGGCTTCTTGTGTCTGTCTGGATATTGGAAAAGAATGCCAACATAAGTATTCTAGTCCCTGTGTCAATTATATTTGCCCCTTAAGTTAATAAACTGGCATTCTGACTATATGTCAGTGTTCTGAACTTGGCTTACATGAGTTTACCCGGCTTAGAGTAAGATCTGCTCATGTCTGTTTCTGAGCTTGTAAGGCTGTGGGCCGGACCCTCATTATTTCCTCAGAATAATGAACGTGATGCTTGTTGGGGGACGATTTCCTTAGGAGTCATACCACCTACAACTGAATAAACTTATTTTCTTTTGGGGGTTTCTAAACCATTTACATTCTGACTACTCCTAAACCAAGAATGAAATTCAGAACCTCCTGTTAAGTTTCAGCACATACAGCTCACTTCCCTCGACATTTCTCCCGAGATACCTAGTAAACAACAGTAAGTCAACATATCCCACTATCTTCCCCCTCCCAACTTCTTTTCTTCCTGTATTTCCAAACTTGGTGAATAATACCACAATTCATCACCAAATACAGACCTATAAATCACTGAGGATGCTTCCCTTTTCCTCATTCCCCACACCAGAACAGTTACTAAGTTACACCACTTTTCCCTATTCAGCATTTGTCATTATCTGTTCCTCTCTAGTGCTACTACCTACGTTTGGATTCTCATCATTTGCTGAGACTATTTATATAACAGCCTAACCCATCCTTCAGCCTCCGGCCTCATATTCTTCCAAAGAACCCTCTATGGTCACTAGAGTTATCTTCTACAAGTGTAACCTAATTATTTTTACTTTCATGCTAAAAATCTTTTAGTGGCTTTCTATTATTTACAGCTGTGCTGTCCAACAGAACCTTCTGCAATAATGAAACTGTGCTGCACTATCTGACAGCCACTAACCAAATATGGCTACTGAGCACCTGAAATGTGGCTACTGCAACCAAAGAACTGAATTTTTCATTTTATTTAGTTTTAATTAATTTACGCTTAAATATAAATGAACACACGTGGTTAGCAGCCACCATATTGGATAGCACAGGTCTAAGAAATGAAGTCCAAATACCACTACACAACAAAGTCTTTAGGATTCAGCCTCTATGTATCCTCTGCCGTATGGAATTATACATGCAGGTCCCTGAATGTAGTATGTGATCTCACTACCCATACAGTTCTTTCTGCAAAGATGCCTGCCTCCCTTTTGTCTTCCTTTCCAACTGCTACTCATTTTTCATGGATGAGGGAAAATAAAATCTCCTCTTTGCAAGACCCGTTACATCTCAAAGAACTGATCATTCCTTCCTTTGCATCTCCATTAAATTCTGCACAAACTACTATCATAGCAATTATGTACTTTATTATTTATGTGTATCATTGTCTACTTAGTTTAACTTCTCTGCATAAATCTCAGTATCTAGGGTGTTAGTGCCTAGCACAACATCAGTGTTCAATGCTAGCTGAATGAATGAATCTCAAAGATGACTCGGAGGACTTCCTTGGTGGCGCAGTGGTTAAGAATCCGCCTGCCAATGCGGATTCGACAGATTAACTCAGAATGAGGTGTAAGATAACAGCAATATGTTTGTTAAGTACAGGGACAAAAAGGTACTAACTTCGACCCCTGGTCCGGGAAGATCCCACATGCCGCAGAGCAACTAAGCCTCTGCACCACAACTACTGAGCCTGCACTCTAGAGACTGTGAGCCACAACTACTGAGCCCACATGCTGCAACTACTGAACCCGTGCGCCTAGAGCCTGTGCTCCGTGACAAGAGAAGTGACTGCAGTGAGAAGCCCGCGCACCGCAACAAAGAGTAGCCCCCGCTCGCCGCAACTAGAGAAAGAGCGCACACAGCAACGAAGACCCAACGCAGCCAAAAATAAATAAATAAATGAATAAATTTATTTTAAAAAAAGATGACTCTGATATATATCATTGAATACTGACCCCTTCTACGTCTTTTAATTCTTTAATATTTTATGTGGAATTTAACTGATAGTAACCATTTTGCCCTTTATATTATTTTTCAGGTTTTGAATCATAAATATTACACTGAACATCAATTTTTCTGTCTCAAATAATATTTCTGTCCCTTACACCATGTCAGACATTAATAGCATATTGCCATTCTCATACTTACTTTGTTGAATCCTCAAATTCAATCTTTCCCATATTGTTGAACATACAGATGATCTCACTGCAATTCATATTCAACCTAAAATTAAATACTTAGCATTAAAAAATGTTCTAATACAAGTTCATTACTTTCCCTAATAAAAATTAGTTGCTAACATTAAAAACTCTGAAAGACAGAACATTTAAATAACTTTCTAATTTATCACAAATTACACTTATTTTAATTTGGTTGCTAATTTGGGAAACATTTTTTGACCCAAATTTTCAATTTATAACTGCTTGTTATTTTAATAAATCTAGCCTAATACATTTTTATATTTAATTACCACGCTCTCCTGAATTATAACTTACTTACTTGGGAGAGTTCCTTAGTTTTAGAGAGCTGACTTGTGACAATTCGCTCTCAAATGTTAATTTCAAAGTCCAGATAATCTAAAATCAAAAGAGAAGTATCACTCATGTGCATTTTGCTTTGTTATAAATACCGTTGAAACAGAGTAAGATTTTAGAAAAAAAACTATACCCTTTAGGTATTTTCACTAATTAATGTGCTCAGGGTTTGATTTTAGGCAAGCAAAGGGAGGGATGCAAATAAGAGTTTATGAATTTTTCCCCAAAAGAAATTTAAAATCTTTTGAAGATATGTATTAACAGATAACAAAAGACACTAGTTAATACATGGGATACAGCTACGTGATCAGGGAAAATTCTGATCAGATTCATTCTGCACCTGCACTGCTGTCCTCAAACGTTTCTCTTTTTTTTTTTTCCCCCATCTTCCTAATGCAGCTAACTAGGGTAAAGACCAAATTTTACTTTTTTTCACCTCCTAATGCCTCACATGTAATACACAGGAACTATTACTATTCTTAGAACTACAGCTGGAGGGAGGCCTGGTCAAGTAAGATGGTGGCAAACTCTTCTCCTTCAAAGTTCAAGACTCTGGAGGCAGGTAAACCAATGGCTTCTATTTTATATTTCAGTTCAATCCAAATATCTGATCATCTATGGGTAATGATGCCCTGAAGATTCAAAGACAACAGAGTAGGATCTACACCCCAAGGGAGCAAGACAGAAATCAGCAAAGAGGATCAATGGTTAACCCCATCCTGCCAAACGATCTCATAAGAAACATGTTTCTACTGCTGCCTAATTCTAGGCACATGATTAGATGACAGGGCAGAGTTGAATCACCTTGTCTCCTGAGGTGCACAGCTGGGGGGGCTGGGAGAAAAACCTAAATGGCATCTTGATAAGTTTCTAAGTCAAGAGTTGACAGTCATACCTAACTGTTTATAAAAAGAAAATAGTCCTATTTACTTTGCTACTTACTTGTCCTCATTTTTTACTCAACTGTCCTAGAAACAACTTTCGACTCAATGTCATCCTACATGTTCTCAGACTGTGTGTTATAAAGACTTTACTGCACCATTTCCCTAAGTGGTAAATAATAATAAAAGGCCAAACAAGTTTATTAATGTTTATCTTAGAATTCAAACACCTAAGAATTCTAAATTGATGCCAATGCAAATTAGGATAATCTGAAAAATAAATTCTTCTTAAGTCTTAAATATTATATTCCAAAGTAGGTAATATAAGCCACCACAGAAATAATTCACATTATGAATTGTTAAAACTACCTGATTCAGGTCACAGTATATTCTTAGAGAAGGTGTGGATTTTAATTCTCTTGCTATCTTCATAGCTGCATCCAAATCATTTTTTTTCACTTCAATATATCTTTTAGCCGTTATTATATTTGATAAGTAATCATCCGTATTTCTTACTACCTCTTCACACAGGTTCTTTTTCCTTCATTTAAGATAAAGTTATTTTTCAGTATTTCATAAACATTTTTATGAAAGTAAATTTAAAGTAACTCAACAGTATTGAAAAGGTAAATTCACTACTTTATGAACTTAAATAACATGGTTAATGAGGCATTCAACTGAACTGAAATCTATTACAGTTTTAAATTAATTAATTAATTAATTTTTGGCTGCGTTGGGTCTTCGTTGCTGTGCGCGGGCTTTCTCTAGTTGTGGTGAGCGGGGGCTACTCTTCGTTGCAGTGCACAGGCTTCTCATTGTGGTGGCTTCTCTTGTTGCGGAGCACGGGCTCTAGGTGGATGGGCTTCAGTAGTTGTGGCTCATGGGCTCTAGAGTGCAGCCTCAGTAGTTGTGGCACACGGGCTTAGTTGCTCTGCGGCATGTGGGATCTTCCCGGATCAGGGCTCGAACCCGTGTCCCCTGCATTGGCAGGAGGATTTTTAACCACTGTGTCACCAGGGAAGCCCAGAAATCTATTATAGTTGAAAGCTACATACGTATAACTAGAAAAAAGGTAAATTTTGTAGAAGGATACAGTTATCATGTCACAGATACAGCTGTCACAGAACTGCAGAGGTATGACAGACACTAGACGATTCTATCACTTTTAAAAGTAAGAGAGAAATCCTGGCTATCTTGCAGTCACTTGTGCCATTACAAAGACATATCTGTACTCATTTCTCACAAGGACCTATAGAATTTCATAAGCAGATACATATTACATGAATTTAAAATGAGACTTCAGGACTTCCCTGGTGGCACAGTGGTTAAGAATCCGCCTACTGGGCTTCCCTGGTGGCGCAGTGGTTCAGAGTCCGCCTGCCGATGCACGGGACACGGGTTCATGCCCTGGTCTGGGAAGATCCTGCATGCCACGGAGCGGCTAGGCCCGTGAGCCATGGCTGCTGTGCCTGCGCGTCCAGAGCCTGTGCTGCGCAACGGGAGAGGCCACAACAGTGAGAAGCCCGCGTACCGCAAAAAAAAAAAAAAAAAAAAAGAGAATCCACCTGCCAACGCAGGGGACATGGCTTCGATCCCTGTTCTGGGAAGATCCCACATGCCACAGAGCAACTAAGCCCGTGTGCCACAACTACTGAGCATCTGCACCTAGAGCCCATGCTCCACAACAAGAGAAGCCACCGCAATGAGAAGCCCGCACACCACAATGAAGAGTAGCCCCCGCTCGCCACAACTGGAGAACGCCCGCGCGGAACAATGAAGACCCAACACAGCCAAAAATTAAAAATAAATAAATTTATATAAAAAATAATGAGACTTTAAAATAGACTTCACCAAACCAAAACTTAGGTAGCGATTAACTATAATCTTCAAAGTAATCACTTACGAAGCTCACAGAGTTATTTCTACATTATTTGTGCCTCACTTCTCAAAAATTTTTCTGTCTACAGTGGAATTAATTATTATGGAAATTAAGATATTTTGACCAAAAATTATAGTGTCTAACTTGCTTATTCATCAAATAAAACGATTTCCTTAAAATCAAATCTGGCCTCAAAAAAGGAGAGTTTGCCACACTGAAGAGTAATAAGAATGTGACAAGGCTCTGAAGGTGAAGAAGTATTCCAAAAAACTTTTAGTAATTATATATATACTTTATGAAAATCATTTTTTTAGGGGTAAGTGGTCATTTTGATAAGTTCCAGATGATTCCTAAAAAAATCATGCCCAGGGAGTGATGTCAGCAAAATGGCAGACTAGGAAACTCTAAGCCCTCGTTCCCCAATGGAGATTTCAAATGAGAGCCAAAGACTGGTTAAAACAATCTTATAGGACTCTGGGAAGTGGACAAAGGTATACAGCAATGCAGCAAATGTGCAACTGAGAGAAACCCACAGTCAAATCAGTAGGAAATTTCATTTCTTGACCCCGCCCAGACCCCTGCTCAGCGTGGTGCAGTCCTGGTCTGGAGACAGCAGCGCAGTTCCCAACACTTTCCCTCCGAAGGGGCCGCAGCAAACCTTATTCGCAACGTCCTCATTTGTCTGGAGGCTGCCTGAAAAGCTGTTTTACCTAATGTGGAACTCAGGCAGCAAGAGAAAGTGGGCTGGGAAGGCTGCAGAGAGACTAACAGCTACAGGTGCTCTGGCAGCAGAGACCACAGATACAGACACACAACAGCCCGCCTGAGGCTCAAAGGAGAAGCTGGGGTGAGATGCTTTAGGAAATTAAGACATTGTAAAGAGCTAAGAATACAAAGGAGTCAAACAAGCCATACTCATGCAAGATACATGTTCAGAGAAGACCTCAAAGTACCTTAAGCCTTCACCCAGGCTGATCCAAAAACTCAGCTGCACAGGCAAACAGTCTACAAAGACTGGGAGAGGTGGCTGTTTTTGCAAATGCCCAATTCTCTTTTTCAAAACAATTTTAACTTAAAAAATTTTATTTTAAAAAACTGAGGTATGTTGACATATGACATTGTGCTAATTTCAGCGTACAGCATTATGAACTGATAATTGCATATACTGCAAAATGTCCAGCTGCCATCCACCACCACAGTTACAGAGTTCTCTCGTGACAAGGACGTTCAAGACCTGCTCTCTTAGTGGCTCTCAAATACGTGACACCATGCTAGTAACTGCGGCCGCACGCTCTGCGCCGCACCCTCACGACACACTTATTTTGTAACTGGGAGGCGGCACCTCCTGCCTCCTTTCACCCACCTCGTCCACCCCTGTCTCCACCTCTAGCAGCCACCAATCTGTTCTCCACATCTAGGGCCTGACAGGATTCCCTTCTTTTTAATGGCTGTGTGATATTCCATTGCATACAAAGACATCTATGTGTGTGTGTGTGTGTGTGTGTACACACACCCACACACCCCACATCTTCTTTAAACATTCATCCATTGATGGACTTTTAGGTTGTTTCCTTATCTTGGCTATTGTAAATAATGCTGCATTGATCACAGGGGTGCATATATCTTTTCGAATTAGTGTGTTTATTTTCTTCGAATAAATACCCAGAATTAGAATTAGTGGATTCTTAATTTTTTGAAGAACCTCCATATGTTTTCCATAGTGGCTGCAGCAATTTACATACTCAACAATACACAAGGGTTTGCATTTCTCCACACCTTTGCTACCATTTGTTATCTCCTGTATTTTCAAGAATAGCCATACTAACAGGTATGAGATGATATCTCATTGTGGTTTTCATTTGCATTTTCCTGATGATTAGTGACGTTGAGCACCTTTTCAGGTACCCATTGGCCAGGTGTATGTCTTCGTTGGAAAAATGTCTATTCAGTCCCTCTGTCCATTTTTAAATCAGATCGTTTGGGGTTTTTTGCAAAAGGGACTCCTTCAGGTTAAAATGAAAGAGATCAACATCTCTGGAAAAGGTAAATACATGGGCAAATACAAAATGTATTATTATTGTAATTTTGGTTTATGACTCCTCTATATTTTCCACAGCATTTACAGAATACATAAAATGATTATAAAGCTATGTCAATGGATACACAACGTATAAAGATGCAACTGTGACAACAAAACATAAAGAAGGGGTGGAAATGTAAAGTAGAGGTTTTGTATGCAGTTCAGTTGTGCTGGCTTCAATTCAAAATAGATGTGAGGATGTTATTTGTAATGCCCATGATAACCACACAAAAAACTAACTATAGAATATGCAAAAAAGAAATGAGAAGGGAATCAAAATGTGTCACCACCAAAAAAAAATCAAATAAACAGAAAAGAAGGTGGTAATAGAGGAAATGAATGTCAAAAAAAGCTATTAGACATATATAGAAGCCTGCACACCACAAAGAAGAATAAGCCCCGCTCACCCAACTAGAGAAAGCCCA
Source organism: Orcinus orca (assembly GCF_937001465.1). NCBI lineage: Eukaryota > Metazoa > Chordata > Mammalia > Artiodactyla > Delphinidae > Orcinus > Orcinus orca. Next base: position 78,384,904 of record NC_064576.1, read on the forward strand.
CGTGCAGCAACGAAGCCCTAACGCAGCCAAAAATAAAAATAAAAATTTTTTTAAAAGGCAGAGAGTGGAAGAAAAGTGAGTTGTTTTTTTAAATTTATTTTCGTCTGCGTTGGTTCTTTGTTGCTGTACGTGGACTCTCTCTAGTTGTGGTGAGTGGGGGCTACTCTTCGTTGTGGTGCACGGGCTTCTCATAACCGTGGCTTCTCTTGTTGCAGAGCACGGGCTCCAGGGGCCCGGGCTTCAGTATCTGCAGCACGCAGGCTCAGCAGTTGTGGCTCGTAGGCTCTAGAGCACAGGCTCAGTAGTTGTGGTATATGGGCTTAGCTGCTCCACGCCATGTGGGATCCTCCCGGACCAGGGCTCGAACCAGTGTCTCCTGCATTGGCAGGTGGATTCTTAACCACTGCACCACCAGAGAAGCCTGGGTTTTTTTTAATGACAGCATATAGTTAGGTCTATAAGAGACTCATTTTAGATCTAAAGACAAAGATAGGTTGAAAGTGAATGGATGGAAAGAGATATTCTATGCAAATAGTAACTGAAAGAGAGCTAGGGTGGCTATGCTAATTTCAGGCAAAATAGACACTAAGTCAAAAACCGTTACAAGACAAACAAGGACATTATAGACTGATAAAAGGGTCAATTCACCAATAAAACAATTATAAATACATATGTACCAAACATCAGAGGCCCAAAATATATGATGCAAACGTTGATGTAATAAAGGAGAAAGAGAGAGCTCTGTAAGTATAGGTGGAGACTTCAATATCCTACACTTCCAACTGTGGACAGAAAAACCATACAGAATATCAGTAAGGAAACAGACTACTTAAACAACATTGTAGACCAACTGGACCTAACATACAAACACTCCACCCAGGGTTTCCCTGGTGGCGCAGTGGTTGAGAGTCCACCTGCCGATGCAGGGGACTTGGGTTCGTGCCCTGGTCCAGGAAAATCCCACATGCCGCGGAGCGGCTGGGCCCGTGAGCCATGGCCGCTGAGCCTGCGCATCCGGAGCCTGTGCTCCGCAACAGGAGAGGCCACAACAGCGAGAGACCCGCGTACTGCAAAAAACAAAAAAAACCAAAAAAAACCCACTCCACCCAATGACAGACAATACACATCTTCCTCAAGCATACATGGAGCACTCTCCATGTTAGACCACATATTAGGGCAAAAAGAACTCAATACATTTTAAAAGACTGAAAGTATACAAAGTATCTTTTCTGATCACAATGGAATAAAACTAGAAATCAATAATAGAAGGAAACTGGAAAATTCACAAATATGTGGAAATTAAATAACATACTACTAAACACAAATGGATCAAAGAAAAAAAAACAGAAGGAGAATATCTTGAGACAAACGAAAATGGAAAAACAAAGTATCAAAATTTATGGGATGCAGTGAAAGCAGAGCTAAAAGAGAAATATACAACTGTAAACACATTAAAAAAGGCATGGCAAACCAACAACCTAACTTTACACCTTAGGAACCGGAAAAGAACAAACTAAACCCAAAGCTAGCAGAAGGAAGGAGTAGTAAGATTAGAGTGGAAATAAGTATATAAATAGGATAAAATAGAGAAAAATCAAAGAAACCAAAAGGTGGTTCTTTGAGAAGATCAAAATTGACCACTTTCAGCTACACTATCTAGGAAAACAAGAGAAGAGCCAACTTACTAAAATCAAAAATAAAGTAGGCATAGGATGATCAATTTTACAGACAAAAAATATTTGAAAACAGTGCTGTGAATAACTGTATGCCAAGAAATTGGATAAGCTAGACGAAATGGACGAATTCCTAGAAACACACCACCTACCAACACTGAATCATGAAGAAACAGAAAATCTGAGCAGAGCAAAAAAAAGTAAGAAGATTGAATCAGTAATCAAAAGCTTCCCCAAAAAGAAAAGCCCTGGACTAGATGGCTTCACCAAAAATTTTATGAAGAATTAACACCAATCCTCCTCAAACTCTTCCAAAAAACTGAAGAGCCAGAAAAAACATTTCCTAACTTATTCTATGAGACCAGCATTGCCCTCATACCAAAGCCATATGAAAACACTATAAGAAAACTATAGATTAATGTCTCTTACAAGTATTAATGCAAAATCCTCAATAAAATACTACTAAATTGAATCAGCAGTATAGTGAAAGAATACCACATCATGTCAAGTGGGATTTATTCCCTGGAATGAAGGAAGCTTCAACATATGAATATCAATTAATGTTATACACCACATTAACAGAAACAAGTAAAATCCCCCCACAGGGTCCTTTCAAATGATAGAGAAAAAGGATGTGACGTTCTCAACACCTTTCAGGATAAAAACACTCAAATTAGGAATTGAGGGAAACTACATCAACATAATAAAGGCTATATAAGAAAAACTCACAGCTAACATTACATTCGATGATAGACTGACAGCTTTTCTTCTAAGAACGGTAGCAAGAAAAGGATGTGAGATTTTGCCATTGCTATTTAATATATCGTTGTCAGTTCTAGCCAGAGTAAATAGGCAAAAAAAAAGAAAGATATAAAAGCCATCCAAATTTACAAGAAGTTGGAAAATGATCTCTTTTTGCAGATGACATGATCTTATAGGTAAAGATGCCACAAAAATACTAGTAGGTCTAATAAACGAATTCAGCAGAGATGTAGGATGCAAAATGAACACAACAAAAAATCAGATGCATTTCTACACACTAACAATGAACAGTCCGAAAAGGAAATTAACAATTCATTTTACAACAGAATATAAAGAAGAATATACTCAGGAATAAACATAACCGAGGACGCAACAGACTTGTACACTTGTACGCTACACAACACTGCTGAAATTAAGGAAAACAAAATAAATGGAAAGATCTCCCATGTTCATGAACCAGAAGATTTAATACTGTTAAGATGTCAATACCCAAAGCAATCTACAATTCAAAGCCATCCCTATCAAAATCCCAATGATGTTTCATGTAGAATAGAAAAGCCCATCCTATAAGTCACATGAGATCTCAAGGGACCCTAAACTTCCAAAACAACCTTGAAAAAGAACAAAGTTGGAGAGCTCACACATCCTGATTTCAAAACTTGCTACAAAGCCACATTAAAACAGTGTGCTACTGCCACAAGGACAGACAGATTGACCAATGGAACAGAACAGAGAGCTCATAAATAAATCTTCACATATACGGTTCAGCTGAGTTTTGACAAGAGTGCCAAGACCATTCAATGGAGAAAAGACCGTCTTTTCAACAAATGGTGCTGGGAAAACTGGATATCCACATGGGAAAGAATAAGTTGGACCCTTTCCTTACACTATACACAAAAATTAGCTTAAAATGACTCAAAGACCTAAATGTAAGAGCTAAAACTATAAAACTCTTAGAAGAAAACACAGGGGGGAAAAGCTTCATGATGTTAGATTTGGCAATGATTTCTTGCATATGACATCAAAACACAGGCAACAAAAGAAAAAACAGATAAGCTGGACTTCATCAATTAAAAACTTTTTTGGATCAAAGAATGCTATCAAGAGAGTGAAAAGACAAGCCACAGAAGCAGTGTTTTCTTAGGTCAGTCTTCCAAGTCAAAAGAAATAAAAGCAAAAATAAACAAATAGGACCTAATCAAACTTACAAGCTTTTGCACAGCAAAAGAAGCCATAAACAAGACAACAAAAGACAACCTACGGACTGGGAGAAAATATTTGCAAACGATGTGATCAACAGAGGCTTAATGTCCAAAATATACAAGCAGCTCATACAGCTCAATATCTAAAAAAAAAAAAACCAATCAAAAAATGGACAAAAGACCTAAATGGACATTTCTCCAAAGAGGACGGTCATACAGATGGTCAACAGGCATATGAAGAGATACTCAACATCACTGATTATTAGAAAAATGCAAATCAAAACTACAATGAGGTATCACTTCACATGGGTCAGCATGGCCATCATCAAAAAGTCTACAAATAATAAATGCTGGAGAGGCTGTGGAGAAAAGGGAACCCTCCTACACCGTTGGTGGGGATGGAAATTGATACAGCCACTATGAAGAACAGTACGGAGGTTCCTTAAAAAACTAAAAATAGGGGCTTCCCTGGTGGCGCAGTGGTTGAGAGTGGTTGCCTGCCGATGCACGGGACGCGGGTTCGTGCCCCAGTCTGGGAAGATCCCACATGCCGTGGAGCGGCTGGGCCCGTGAGCCATGGCCGCTGAGCCTGCGCGTCCGGAGCCTGTGCTCCGCAACAGGAGAGGCCACAACAGTGAGAGGCCCGCGTACCGCAAAAAAAAAAAAAAAAAAAAAAAAACCCCTAAAAGTAGAGTTACCATATGATCCAGCAATCCCACTCCTGGGAACATATCTGGAAAAGACGAAAACTCTAATTCAAAAAGACACATGCACCTCAATGTTCACAGAAGCACTATTTACAATAGTCAAGACACGGAAGCAACCTAAGTGTCCAACAGATGAATGGATAAAGAAGATGTGATATATGTATATGATGGAATACGACTCAGCCATAAAGAAGCATGAAATAATGCCATTTGCAGCAACATGGATGGACCTAGAGAATATTATACTTAGTGAAGTCAGAGAAAGACAAATATCATATATCACTTTTATGTGGAATCTAAAAAATAATATAAATGAACTTACTTACAAAACAGAAACAGACTCATAGACATAGAAAACAATCTTATGGTACCAAAGGGTAAAAGGAGGGAGGGATAAATTAGGAGGTTGGGATTATCAGATACACATTACCCTATATAAAGCAGATAAACAACAAGGACCTACTGTACAGCACAGGGAACCCTATTCAGTATCTTGTAATAACCTATAATGGAAAAGTATCTGAAAAAGAATACATGTATGTGTAAATGAATCACTCTGCTGTACACCTGAAACTAACTCAATATTGTAAATCAACTATACTCCAACAAAAAACTTTTTTAAAAAACACAAACAAAAGGTAAGACACAGAAAGAGAGAGAATATCTGAAAATGATGTACCTGATAAAGGACTAAAATCCACAATGTATAAAGAACTCCTACTCCAACCACAACAAAATAAATAATCCAAATCAAAATTGGGCAAAGGACTGGAATACATACCTATCCAGAGAAAATAAACAAATGGTCAATTAATAAGCACATGAAAAGATGTGCTCCACAACACCAGCCATTACGGAAATGTAAGTCAAATCCAAAAATGAGACATCACTTCACATTCTGAAAATGGCTCATCTTTTAAAAAAAAACAAATGTTGGTGAGGATGTGGAGAAATTGGAACCTTTGTGCACTGCTGGTGGGAATGTATCATGTGTGGCCACCATAGAATGCAGTTTGGCAGTCTTCAAAGAGTTAAACATAAAATTACCATATGCCACTAAACTGTACTTTTTTAATTTTAATTTTATTGGTGTATAGTTGATACTCAGTGTTGTGTTAGTTTCAGGTATACAGCAAAGTGATTCAGTTATACATATACATATATTCATTCTTTTTTAGATTCTTTTCTCGAAAAGGTTATCATAGAATATTTAGTACAGTTCCCTGTGCTATACAGTAGGTTCTTGTCGGTTATCTGTCTTATACAGTGTGTGTATGTTCATCTCAAGCTCCCGATTTACCCCTCCCCCCACCACTAAACTGTATTTTTAAATGCTTAAAAAGGTAAACTTCATTATGTATATTTACTACTTTTAAGAAGTATTTTTTAAATGCATGCACATGACCTATCACTTAAGTGTTATAATTAAATACCAAATGTGACATACCATCAGCATTGAGGAATAAAGAATATCAACTGATACATTCATAGTGTTGAGCATATGTTCTAGTCATCCTAATCAGACTAAAAAAAAGAACTAAGAGCCAAATAGGCAAGTACCATTTCTAAATATATTTATCACAACTTTTATGAGCCTGTCTCTTGAAATGCAAAGTGTGATCAAAGATTATTTGAGATCATATATATCAACTTTTTAAAAAGATTGGATATGTAACAGTATGGTATTTGTTTAGAAAAATCACTAGAGTATTATTTGCTCTGATGCAAATACCTAAAAAAAAGTGATGGAACTATCCACATGAAAATGTATGTTTGCATTTTCCCAAGTACGCTGAATTCTACAACAGGATTCAGAATTAGAAAGTATTTTTTTGTGCTAACTGCTTTAAGAAAGAAATTGTTTATTTTAATAGCTTTGGGACCAGAAGACAAATAGCCTAAATGAATAAATAAATAGTTCTTCATTTTGAGGCTGTAAACATCAGCCTGTAGGGACCACCCATTACCTTCCAAACTTGTTTAAAATTTACTAATTTCTTCAGTCTATACAAAGAAATAAAATGACAAGTTAATGTTAAAAGCTTCAGTTGCACTAAGTCTATATTTTTAACTTATTACCTGGAATCAAGAGAAGTGAAAAGCTGATCAAACTGTTTCTCCAGAACCTCTATAAGACTGACTGTCTCCTCTTTTGTTTGATTGTATATGTGTTCGAGCACCTGGGAAGAACATAATACAAAGACCTCATTTGGTATTTTTATTTTGTAGGAACTGTACTATTCAACATAATTTTTAAAGTAAAAGGTACTTTTTGGACTTTTCAAAATAACAACACAAGAGATCAGATAATAAAAGTAAGTCACAAGGTTAAACTTTAAATCCTGGTACTTGTCAACAAGATCACATCTTTGTTAGCACTCTGTACTGATAAATTAGCAAAAAGGCCTAGAAAATCCACCAAGTTTTCTAAAATTCGTATCACTTTTAATCAGTACAGGAAATGGATCATTTTGGATAGCTGAGTTTCTCTCTGGCAGGATTCCTTAAATTCATAAAAACTTAAAATATAATATTAGGGAATTCCCTGGCAGTCCACTGGTTAAGACTCTGCGGTCCCTGTACCAGGGCATGTGTTCAATCCCTGGTCAGGGAACTAAGATCCTGCATGCCGCGGCCAAAAAAAAAAAACTTTATACCTATATAAAATATTTTTTAAATACTTGAATTAAAATGTTGACTATTCTACATACTTCTTTATATATATATATATATATATATATATATATATATTTTTTTTTTTGCGGTATGTGGGCCTCTCACTGTTGTGGCCTCTCCCGTTGCCGGAGCACAGGCTCCGGACGCGCAGGCCCAGACGCTCCGCAGCATGTGGGATCCTCCCGGACCAGGGCACGAACCTGCGTCCCTAGCATCGGCAAGCGGACTACCAACCACTGAGCCACCAGGGAAGCCCTTCTTTATATTTTTAAACAAAGAATCATTGCTTGAGATCTTTCTTTTTTTCCTTTTAATTCTTCCTTTTTTGGAATGGGAACGTCTATCCTTTGCTTGCCCAACCAACGTATTTTAGAAGGAGATAATTTATTAGTTTCACACATTCAGATTGGAGAGGAATTTTGCCCCAGCATGAGTCATACCCTAAGTCTCACCCATACCTGATTTAGAAGATACTTAGATGAGATTTTGGACTTAGAGTTGATGCTGAAATAGGTTAAGAATTTTGGGGGTGTGAGATGTGCTGAATGTATTTTGCATGTGAGAAGGACATGAACCTGTTATGGGTTGAATTTTTACCCCCCTCCCAAATTCATCTGTTGAAGTCTTAAATTTCATTATCAGCTATAACTTTTTGAATGCCCTGGTTGTAAATTTGCCATTGCTAGGTTCAAGGAGCTTGCTGTTTGTCAATAAATGAGGGAGTCTCTCTCTTGGGTGATGAGGTAAGAAAGAAAAGAACATAAGACTCAGTGTAACAGTATACAGCCAAATAATGAGCAATGTTAGAAGGGTGATCTGCAATGCTTCCAAGACAAAATTCAGCTCGCAGCAAGCAGAAATGAGAGTTCCTTAATAGAGCTCCAATTTCAGTAGGCTGCTAGCACAACAATGCTAGGAGACTAATCCTAGCAGGCCATGAGAGTTTTCTATTCTTTTGTACGTTTCTCTCTCATTAGGTTATCATACTTAATAACTCAGTGCTAAGCTCTACCTTCAGTGATGTTACATCTAAATACACACATTTAAAGAGAACATGCCTTAATTTATGATAGAATTTGATCATTCAGAATGCTTACTTTTATAGCAGTACTTAATTGTTCAAAATTTTTCCCTGCCACCTTCAATGCTTCATCAATTTCTTCCACAGTTTCAGTCTCCTAAGAAGGGGGAGGGGGACCACATACAAATACAAAATATAAAAACAGATGCTTAGATATACTGTATTAGTTGCAGAAACATCAAGCTACCGTTTTGGTTACAAAAGCAACATAGACAAATTACAGAAATCTGAAAACAAGCAACAAAGAACATTTTAGAGTTTTGGTGATAGCATTCCGGATTTCTTTTTTTAGCTATCTTTTTGAATAAATGGGATTATGTCCTATAAACATTTTGCAACTTAAAACTACCTGAAAATTTTATCGCGGCCATAAATAAATACATGTAAAAAGTAATAGTTTTTAAGAAAACAAGATTATGATTAGGCTACATTAAGATTTAAACACTGAAGATAGTGCTCTCTCCTCTCCCAGCCCACTAATGATCTCCTTAACAAAAAAACTTAATACTCCATTCAACTGCATTTTGGAATTTATTCTGTTTCTAACCTTCAATTAAAAGAATACATTATTTAAAGTCATCAAAAGTAGTAACTGGTACAATTCAAATCTTCCAACAACAATTACATCATCATCAACGAGTGCCATTAGGCCTTTTAGTTGTCATTAAAACAACTGGAAAATCACACTTAGAATTTAGAAACTTGTGGGACTTCCCTGGTTAAGACTTCGCCTTCCACTGCAGGGGGTGTGGTTTTGATCCCTGGTCGGGGAGCTAAGATCTCACATGCCTCGCAGCCAGAAAACCAAAACATAAAGCAGAAGCAATATTGTAACAAATTCAATAAAGACTTTAAAAATGGTCCACATCAAAAAAAATCTTAAAAAAGAAAAGAATTTAGAAACTTGTACTTTACACAAGTTTCACAGAATCTGAATTCAGTAACTAGGTTCAAAGGGAAGCAGCTACATACAGGTAAATATCAAGAGCACTAACAGAGTTGGTCAAAGGTAGAATGGGCTGCCTTGGGAAGAAAAGAGAATTGTTGAGACATAGTTTAGAATAAAACAAGAGATTCATGCAAGGAGTGTAGGTTTACCTCTGTTACCTTTAAGCTTCCAAAACAATCTATAATTATAGGACCCTTGAGAGGAGAGGAAAGTTAAGCTACCAGAGAAAAGTAAAAATGTTTGGCCTCATCTCACTTCATGAATTACATTTTTCATACCTCTATTACAGTTGATGGGTACAAAACAGTCCCGTGTGTGGAGGTTGAATGTTCTAAACCAACAGTTAGTAGATCAGCAGTCTTTTTAAAGTCCTGAGAACAATTCTTCATCCTGGAAAAATGTCAAGTACATTATTTTAAGTATCAACATTTATATAATGATTTACATCTTCTATTCTGATTTTTACCCCTATCAAAAATAATTCTGGGCTTCCCTGTTGGTGCAGTGGTTGAGAGTCTGCCTGCCAATGCAGGGGACATGGGTTCGTGCCCCGGTCTGGGAAGATCCCACATGCCGCGGAGCGGCTAGGCCTGTGGGCCATGGCTGCTGAGCCTGCGCGTCTGGAGCCTGTGCTCCGCAACAGGAGAGGCCACAACAGTGAGAGGCCCACGTACCGCAAAAAAAAAAAAATAATTCTTATGATGACTTATAAGAACACTTACAGTGGGTTCTCAATTATCTATGATATGCAAAGAGAGGAAAACCATGACTAAATACGCTTTCACATAAAACAATTTTAATCAAGAATTCAACTTCTCAACAAATTCCTAAAAATAACAGTTTACAGTATAAATTGTGCTTTAATTTCCTAATCATCTCTCCTTCCCGGATATTTTTTGGTAGAGATGTTGGTAATCATTGAACTGTCCTAAGCTCAATTAAAGTATTTATACACACAAATGCCAGCTATTAAAAAATGTACTTATAGGCCTGCCTTATGTACATAAAGGTAATGAATTTACTAGGCAAGTTAATTTCAACGGAAGAGTAAGCTGCATTTTTTGTCTACAGATGCTAGAATTTCGGCCTATTTTTATCTTTATATCCCTATGTTGGCTGGCACACAGTAAGCACTCAGTGTTTGCTGAATAAGTTAATCATAAGCCTATAATAGTTTATTATGATTAAATGTTCCTCTCATAGAATAATACACTAAGTAATTTTTAAACATTCAATTACTTTAAAAAGTGGATATTCATGTTCTTGAAAACATATGTGAATGCATTAGCCATAAGGAGTCCATCATTCAATTCCTGTTTCAAAATATTAAAGACAAATCAGGAAGGAAATACATCATGTATCAAGGAATACTTCTATTTTAAAATATATGACTATTTGAACCAAACTCTACTGGAATTAGGAAATAGGAGTTTCTAACGTAAGTACACTTGACATGGAGAACTAATTAAAAAATGGCAATTTGGAAAAAAAATGGGGTACCTAAAACAGATTCATCTACTTCTGAAAGTAAAACTTTACTTTGCAACTGTATTTGACATTACACATACCTAGACAAAAGTACAATCAGACTTGACTTGCATGATGGTTAAAAAGTAAGGAAGTTTCACATATAAGTCCAGATTTCTATTTTGTCTTGGAAAAGAAAAGGATAATCTGGGACCACTGGGATGGTCTCAACACACAGCTCCAGTGACTGGCTGGAGCTGAGCAGGGGCTCCCTCCTCTGGAGCGGGTGCACAATCTTTACTGCCCTTTTAAAGTCGGTCTCCCTCACACAGTAAGTCATCTGCTAGATATGTAGGTGTTCCTATATGTTATGACTCACACAGAGCCACAAAGATTCCTAAATATTTATTCTAATCACTCTACTCAGAGCTTATGGAGGAAGTGACTGATGGAATACAAATAGAGGAGCTGGGAGCAGTACCTGCATACAATAAGCCTGAGTGCTACCGCTGGTTCTATCAATACCCAGTTGCCAGACTTTAGCTAACTGCTTTTAGTACCCAAAGAAATAACTCTTCTGTTGGTTTCTAAGCACCCATTTAAATCTGGACAGAGAAACTGCAGCAGTAATGTGAAAAGTCATGACTGCTAGCCTAAAGGATTTTGGATTTTATTTGGACAGGCAATGAAGAACCACAGAACAGGAAAGAGTCTGGAAGAGCTAAAGGTAGGCAAAAGAGACTAAAACAATTAAACAGAGTGTAAAAATGGTAATCTTGCATTCTTTCTTTTGCCTCACTTTAAATAAGGACAAACTAATGCTGCTTCTTTAGGGGCTGGATTCCCATTTTATTAACAGCTCAAATTATAAACTTAAAGAGCTCTCTGTAAACAATGGGTTAGAAACACTAATCTAAGAATGACCTTTAATCAATAATTCTAAAATAACTCTTTCAGAAACATACTGAACTTTAAATACTAAAATAAGTGCACATGGAACATACTTTTTAGGCTGAAGTTTTTCCATAAAAGAATCTTCTTTAATACATCCATCTATTGGGCAGTATTCTTGTTCTGTATTTATAGTTGAAACAACCTTAGGACAAAAGATTAAAAACAAAAAAACAGAAAGTCATTCAATAAATTCTGTTTATCCAGAATTCAAAAAACTAGTGAGCCATTCATAGATAAATGAAAAGATCCTTAAATCCTCTTTAAATCAAAGAAAAATTGTACTTATGTGATATTTTTATCCTATTTTAATTTTTGAGGAAATCAGTAATTTGACAGCTATTAATTAAACAGAACATTAAAATACCACACTTATAAAGGAAATACTTGGAACATTACTTTAAAAATTTACTGTAAAAATTTTACAATGCTATCTTAAGGTATGTTCAAAACTCTAAAATACTTGGGGATAACTTTAATAAGAAAAATATAAGCCCTAAGAAAAGAAAACCAAAAAAACTTATTGGGTATCATAAAACAAAAACTGAATAAATGGCAAATTATGTTATGTTCCTGAAGACAAAGATTTAATACCCTAAAATACATCTAATATAAAATTAATATAATCCTAAAGTTCATATGGAAAATATAATGTGTAAGAATTACAAAAATTTTAATATACCAGGTATAAATGGACCTACACAGTTCAAACCTGAGTTGTCTAAGGGTCAACTGTAAATGAACAGAACAAAGCCCTGAAACAGATCCTCATATACAGGGAACTTCATACAGCCTATAAATGGCATTTCCATTAAACAGACGAAGCATTATTCAATAAATCATGTGGGAAAGCCAGCGAATCATTCTGAAGAAGAAAGTTACATACCCACCTTACATCATATAAAACAGAAAGAGATTTAATATGCACCTTTTTAAAATACTTATACTTCAATACTTATATAAGTATTGAAAAAAATAAATATGTATAACTCTGAGATGAAAAGTCTGCCTAATCAAAGAAAACTTAGAAGCCATGAAGGAGGGGGGAAAAAACAACTGAAAAAGGAAACATTTCTGAATGGTTAAATGTAATAAAACTAAAAGTGAAAAACTGGGAGAAAATATCAATAGTTAAAATACACAGAACGAAGTGTTAATATTTCTATCACATGAAGTATCCTTACAAGTTAGGAAAAAGACAATTCAAAAGGAAAATATGGAAAGGACCTGGAAGGATCTGTTAAAGATCCTCCCAGAAGAGCTGAGAAATCAACATATGAAAAATTGCTCAATTTCGCTAGCAATCAGGGATTTGCAATTTAAAACAAGCAGATACCCAATTTTTTGCCCATTAAATTGCCAAACATGTTTTTTAAAATGTGACAAACACCGATTTTTTTTTTTTAAGACACAGAAATTAACAGAACCTGCTGATGGGATTTCTTTTTGGTGGGAGTGGGTTTGAGGAATTATGCAAAAATATAGTGAAAGAATTTGAAAACCACCTAAGTGTTTTTGATAAAGAGATATTACAGCACTTATGTACCAGGGTTTATTATGCAGCCATTAAAAGTAACGTAGGAGGGCTTCCCCGGTGGCACAGTGGTTGAGAGTCCGCCTGCCAATGCAGGGGACGCAGGTTCGTGCCCCGGTCCGGGAAGATCCAACATGCCGTGGAGCGGCTAGGCCCATGAGCCATGGCCGCTGAGCCTGCGCGTCCGGAGCCTGTGCTCCGCAATGGGAGAGGCCACAACAGTGAGAGGCCCACATACCGCAAAAAAAAAAAAAGTAACGTAGGAGACGCTCATGAGGATAGGTTAATGCTGAGAGAAATAAAGCAGACTACTAAATGTTATAGTCTCCCATGTAAATACATATGTGTCTTTGGTGGGAAGAGGATGTCCTAGCAAGGTTTCAAGTATAACGTACCAAAGACAGTTATCTATTATTAGATAATTAGGAGAAAAGCATTACTTTAAAAACATCACATTGGATCAAATGTTATTTTTAAGCGCACACCCCAAAATTGGGGGCTAAAACCTTAATAATTTCTATCCACCTACTCATTTATGCCCCTTTGGCTGGTCATTTCATAGTAAGAAGTTAATGTTACCACCAGTAGATCTGATGCAGGACATTTCTCCCAGGAAATTTAAGAAAATATTAAATACAACTGATTTAAAAGATTTCAGTTAAAATTGTGTAAAGAGTCTTAACTTCTAATATATATAATAAAAATTTTCTCCCTGTTCCCCTAGCACAGCTTGTCACTTAAGTTTTATTTATGGTGGTGTTTTCGCTTGGTTGTTTTTTTCTACTTGTAAATGAAAAAATGCGGTCAAATTTAAACGGCATTTCTTCTATGGTTTCTGACTTCAGTGATATATTTAACAAGGCTTCGCCATCCAATATTACACAATTATCTATAGTCTCTTCTATTTTACATTTTCAATTTGCATGTTATTAACATTTCCAATCCACATGGGATTTTAATATATATTAATTACCTATTGATTGGATAAATTATCATTTCCTCATGGCCCAATATATTTTTGGACTCAGGTCTAAATTATCAATAAAATGCCAGTATTTTTGGAATGGTACCTAAGTATGATCCTATCCTTGAACAAAACCTGCCATATTGCTGTATGTAATTATAGAATGGTTATTATTAACCATTAATATCAATCAAAAGCAGAGAAGGGATGCTATAAAAAAAACCATACAAGTATAAAAGATAAAGACTGGGAGATAAATTCATATTCACCCAAACTCAAAAATAAGAACACAAGTATACCCATTAACCCTGAATGGAATCATTTTAGGCTTAAGCTTGAAATAATCAGCACTACCTAGGCCTTCAACATTAAAGATAAATTATAAATATGTCTAATGTGAATATAGGTACCTAAATCTTACTTTTTAGAGCAATGTACATTATTTAAAAATAATAAACTTCAATCCTGAAATAGTCTATAAATTCAGACTTTTCACTAATTTAGACTTGATTCTTCCATTATCTCTTATTCTAAATATAAGATATCAGGAAAAATCTAAACTTTAAAAACTAATAAAAGAGTGGTAACAATTTCAGGATGGTTTCTTGAAGGACTCAGCACAGGGGAAAAGGAGGGAAGGATGGGACAGATCACATATCCCCCAAAGTGAGAGTCGGAACTAGTCAAATGATACAAAATAGATTTGATACAACCCTAAAATCAAAAACCAATATTTGTAAATACACTATAAACACTTCATTAGATATTACCCAAAACACTAAAAATAATACAAGTATAGTGATTTAAGAGACCATTAAACACAAAGTCATTTGCCACAAAAGGCAAGAGGTTACCATTCTAATAAACTAGCTGTTTTTTGAATATCAGAACAGGATGGATATGAGCAGAGACAGTCCTGCCTCTTCCTTTTCCCTTCACACTCTTTACCCACCATAAAATTCAATGTGTCAGGGATACTCCATTTCAACCACAGGAGCTAAGTTCCCCTTTGCCTTAACTATGTAGCTAGCCACATCTGAGGAACCGACTGTCAAAAAAGAAAAGGGAAAGGGGACAGGAATTTCCCACAATAAAGGCCATGATTTGTGAAGTATGTAATTCCAAAACAGATGTTTTCTTATATGTAAATGTTTATGCTATAATTGAAACTTTCACAAATTATACATTTATGTTTATATACATATTATTATATATATTTTTATCACGTTTAACCTGCAAACTAGTTAATCCACACCTAAATAATCAAAGGTCGACTATAACACTTATTTTAAAGCTTGTAGAGAACTTTCACATAATTCAGATTTGACTCTTACAATCCTATGAGATAAAAAAAGCAGGTATTATTTCCATCTCACAAATAAGGACACTCAGCCTTAGGGTGACAGAACTAGGACTGCATTCCAGGTCTTCTTCCTCTATGTTAATTGTTTGCCACAGAAAACAATGGATACAAATCCCCAAACTCTGATCTCTCAAGTGGAACATTATGAATTTAGAGATTAAGACAACTTTCCAGGAACATACTATATAAACTGAGCAACATTTATATTTGTAGTAAACGCAAAGAATGGTCAGTAAATTTTATTTTAAATCCTTAATTTGTTCTCATTATTACCGGCGCACAGATTTTAGTGCAACTGTACTATTTTTAGCACTTCTGACGTTAACATTAGGCCATTGTTTGTCTTCTGTTTCGTTTTTGTTTTTTTACACATCTCCACAAATGTAAATTTGATGACATGCAAAGGTTGAGGGTCAGGGGAAAATTCAAAATTTGCTTGCATGGTACTGGTGTGGAAAAGGGGAGTAGAGATTTGGGGACTTCCCTGGCCGTCCAGTGGTTAAGACTGCACTTCCACTGCAGGGGTCGCAGGTTTGATCCCTGGTCAGGGAACTAAGATCCCACTCGCTGCGCGGCCCAAAAAAAGGGCAGGGGGTGTAGAGATTTGAAAGGAATATACTTCATTAAAATAAAAATAAATTAAACAATGAAATATTCCACAGAAATCTCCAGAGTCAAAATATGTAGGCTAATAAGTTTATGACCTTAACCTTGCATTCTTCTTGATCTCTTTGAACAATTATAAAATGGATGTGAAAAGCTTTACCTTTTGCTAGATTTCTTTACTTAAAAGACTCAGCAGCAAAAATGCAAGTTTCTAGTTCCTAACTAGAAATATGTTTTATTTCTTTAACATTTTTACCTTTAGCATTAGGCTGTAATGCATTCAGTGTGAAAGACAATAAAACTTACCTCACAATCAGGGCATGTAATTGTGCTGTATTCTTCAGTTATTAACAAGCACAGTTCACAAAAAGCATGTCCACATTGAAGTTCATGGTGGTGACCTATTGATGAAATTCTATTGTGAATTAAACTTCTCAGTTTGTCAACATTGAATATTCAGTATAATCAGGGGAGAAAATTAAAGGGAATTCTCTTGTATAGGAAAAGATATCTAGTTTAGTTAGAAATGGATGATTAAACAAAATTCAGGAGAAACAATACAACTCAGAAGGAGGGAGAAAAATCAGAAGAAAAAACAGGCAGAGCTATGTAGTATTGTTCGCCTTTCTTTATACAGTTATTTGGTACCTATAATACTTTGAATCTGCCATCTCTTATAATCATATAAAGTGCTCTGAGGTACTTCATTTTGACATTGTAAATTCCCAGCTAAGTAGGCTGGGAATATTTATTCAACCTAGAGATGGATAAACATTTTGGTGATCTGGGGTAAATGGTATAACCCAGACTCCAACCTAGTTCTGTTTCCAAGTCTAATGTTCTTTCTACCTGACCATACTTCCCTCTGCTAATTTATATTTCCCATCCTGTGAAGGGGACAGTGAGGGCCGACATGAGAAACTGGCAAAACCCCTCTCTTGAACAAAATAATGCCATTTGCAGCAACATGGATGGACCTAGAGATTGTCATACTGAGTGAAGTTAAGTCAGACACAGAAAGACAAATATCATATGATATTGCTTACATGTGCAATCTAAGAAAAAGGGTATAGGGACTTCTCTGGTAGCACACTGGTTAAGAATCCACCTGCCAATGCAGGAGACACGGGTTTGAGCCCTGGTCCAGGAAGATCCCACATGCCGCGGAGCAACTAAGCCCATGAGCCACAACTACTGAGCCTGCGCTCTAGAGTTCGCGAGCCACATTACTGAAACACGCGCGCCTAGAGCCTGTGCTCCGCAACGAGAAGCCACTGCAATGATTAGACCGCACACCGCAACGAAGAGTAGCCCCTGCTCACTGCAACTATAGAAAGCCCGTGCGCAGCAACGAAGACCCAACGCAGCCAAAAATAAATAAATAAACAGATTTATAAAAATAAATAAATAATAAAAATAAATTTAAAAAAAGGGTACATATGAACTTATTTGCAAAACAGAAGTAGAGTCATGGATGTAGAAAACAAACTTATGGTTACCAGGGGATGGGTGGGAGGGATAAATTGGGAGATTGTGATTGACATATGCACACTACTATATATAAAATAGATTAACTAATAAGAACCTGCTGTATAGCACAGGGAACTCTACTCAATACTCTGTAATGGCCTATACGGGAAAAGGATCTAAAAAAAATGAGCGGATGTGTGTATATGTTTAACTGATTCACTTTGCCGTACAACTGAAACTAACACAATATTGTAAATCAAATATACTCCAAAAAAAAAAGACACCCCCCCCCCACCTTAATGATTAAGACATTGGCAAAGACAGAAGCCAGGGCAGAAGTCAAATGCCACCACTGTCACACACACGACCCATATAAAGATCATTTTCACAAACTTAGCATGTATGAAGGGAAATACCATAATCCTGACTGAAAATCTAATACCAAGATTTTGATACTCTAAGCAGAACTTTATCATAATAAACATTATAGCTATGTCACTTCAAAAGGTTGTCATTTTAAAAGACTTCTCAAGAAAAAGGGAAAAGTAGCTAAATAAAGTTAGTCATCATTTACTATAAAATTATAGTGTTCCTGCTGATTTATATTATAATAATTGCATTCTTCTGATAAAAAAGAGCTTTCGTTTTTAAGCCAAGGAAACATCTTAAACTTTCTTACAACCAAGCTAAATTTTAAAGCTCTATTTAAATTCCAGAGATAATGTTACTAAAGAAATCAAAAGGCTTTTATAAGACTTCTGATACTGTACAAGTCGAGATAACGTGTGCTGCACTACAGCTTACAAAGCACTTTGACAATTCTACTTGCAGAGGCACCATCTTTCCAACTGAGTACTTCTCAGCACGACAATACAAATGTATGAAAGAACCAGCGATTTTACAAACGTACGTTCTAAAACTCTATTCTGCAGTACTACATCATTCAAATAATGGAGATGTTCTACGTAACAGCAGCGATCGAATTCCAGGCAGGAGAAACTTGCCTCTTCCCCCGGAAAACACACCAACTTTCTCTACACGCTCAGGTCTCCCAAGCGGAGTCCGTCCCGGAGAGACTGAGAAAACTGACTTTCGCTCTGCAAGTACAAAGATGTGACAGTCACACAGGGTGACGGTAAGGCTTTCTGGCAGCTCCAGGCGCTGACAGTCAACAACTCGCCCCGGCAGAAGCACAGCACTCTAAGGCCTGTTAGGTGCCGTTCAAGTAACCTGAACCTGTTTTCAGCGGAGGAGAGTCTCGGTGGGCGGGTCAAGAGCGCACGGTGCCCCCGACGGCCCAGGACGGAAGAACACGACGCACAAAAGTGACGCGCTACTTTCCAAACAACGCCTGAAGCAAACGGAGCAACACGCCCCCCGCCCCCGCCCGTTAATTTCAGGAACATTTCATTACCACAACAAGAGCCACACAAGAAAATCACGTGTCGTTGCTGCTTTACCACAGGATGTCGGCCAATTCCCACATCCCCCATTTCCCGAACCTGCGAACCGGTCGGTGAGGGAGGGGGCGGCGCAAGGTGTGGCGGTGGGGGGAGGAGGGGGCTGGAGTGGAGGGGGCGGGGGGTGAGGGGGCAGGGGGTGAGGCGGGGGCAGGGGTGGGGGTGAGGGTTGAGTGGAGGGGACAGGGGGCGGGTGAAGGGGGTTGGGGGAGTGGAAGGGGGTGGAGGGTAGGGGGTGGGGCGGGGGAGTGGAAGGGGGTGGAGGGTAGAGGGTGGGGCGGGGGAGTGGAAGGGGTGGAGGGTAGGGGGTGGGGCGGGGGAGTGGAAGGGGTGGAGGGTAGGGGGTGGGGCGGGGGAGTGGAAGGGGTGGAGGGTAGGGGGTGGGGCGGGGGAGTGGAAGGGGTGGGGGTGGGGCGGGGGAGTGGAAGGGGTGGAGGGTAGGGGGTGGGGCGGGGGAGTGGAAGGGGTGGAGGGTAGGGGGTGGGGCGGGGGAGTGGAAGGGGTGGAGGGTAGGGGGTGGGGCGGGGGAGTGGAAGGGGTGGAGGGTAGGGGGTGGGGCGGGGGAGTGGAAGGGGTGGAGGGTAGGGGGTGGGGCGGGGGAGTGGAAGGGGGTGGAGGGTAGGGGGTGGGGCGGGGAGTGGAAGGGTGGAGGGTAGGGGGTGGGGCGGGGGAGTGGAAGGGGTGGAGGGTAGGGGGTGGGGCGGGGGCGTGAGGGGGTTGAGTGGAGGGGGCAGGGGGTGAAGGGGAGGGGGTGGAGGGAGAGGGTGACGGGGGTGGAGGGGCAGGGGGTGAGGGGGTAGGGGGAGGGTAGGGTGGGGCGGGGGTGAGGGGGTGGAGGGGCCGAAGGGGGGGTGGGGCGGGGGTGTGAGGGGCGGGGGGGAGGGGGTGGAAGGGGGTGTGAGGGAGGGGTGAGGGCCGCACTCCAGGCCTCTGCGTCCCGACCTCGCAGGCGGCCTACGGACTCGGGCTCGGGGCCTGGGCTCCCCCGCTCTCTCTCGCCGCCGCGGCCACTGCCCACCAGCCTGTCTCTCGGCTCCCCCGCCGGCCGGCGGGCCGCGGGCTGACCCCCAGCCCCTCACCCGGAGCTCCGGACAACCTTCTTCCACACCGGCTGCACAGGGCCTCGGCGGCTCCCCAGGCCTGGCCCTTGCTCTCCACCTGCCCAAAACAGGACGCCGCGGCCTCCATCGTCGCCGCCTCGAATGTGAGGCCAGCGCCGCGTGCCGTCCCGGCGTCCCTCGCGGCAGTGGCCAATCACCGGAGGCGGCGGCTCCAGGGAGCCAATCGGCGGCGAGGAAGCTCCAGCCCTCCCTCCAGTCAGCCTGGGGCGGCCGGCTGCGGGAAGCGGTTTTTTTGTTTTACCCCCTGGAGCGTGAGAGACAAGGCCGCGTGGCCCTCGGGAAGCGTTTCATGACCCAACCACGCATTACTCACTATATTGCATTAGGCGTCGCGAGTAGCGAACGATCCTTTGTGTTGAAGTTGTCTTCCTTCCCTAGTGGGTCGTAGCGGCCTTAGTGGAGAAGCCAATCTAGCTACCCATAGGTGGGGAGATTTGGTTAACAATTTCAAACCAAAGGGGTGGTCATTATTACTAACAGTTGTCGACGCTAATGGTATATATACAAGGCCTTGTGCTGAGAAAGTTTGGGGCTGCTAAGAATTTATAAACTAACAGGTTCCTGCTTGAGAGGTATGTAGCCCTCTACCTAAAAGGGTAACTTCTACTAAGGCAGCTTGTATTAAATGCCAGAGGAAAGTTAGAGAAAATAATTGTCTGCGTTGTATGAAAAGCCTTCCTAGCGAATATGGGGTTTGCACTAGACCTTAAAACCTGGGTAGAACTTACAGAGGTAAACAGAAGAAATGAGGCATTCCAGGGAGAAAGAACCGTGTAAGCAAGGGAAAGTAGGTGGGAAATGCTGTGGCCTATTCGGAATTTATAGACCATTTGGCCAGAGTTTTAATTTCCTTAAAGTGAACTTTTTTGGAGAAGTATATTGGGGTCGAATTTTAAAGAGTCTTGAATGTTGGGCTAAGGAGTTTGGACTTACCCTTTAAGCAGTAGTGTCCTGGGGAAATCGAGTGAGCAAGGGATGAAGTAATCTGGTAGCAATTTGGCAAGTATATTGTGGATGAAGCACCTGGGGATGGCAGGGTGGCTTCAGCTGCTAAGAATAAACACCAGCACATAGGCTTCATTTTCTCTTTTTCCCTCTACATATTTTTGGAAATAGAAACAGAAGTATTCTGTTCAAAAGCTCACTCCTGGTTAATATTCCGAAATATGCAAACAGCTCATACATCTCAATATCATAAAACAAACAACGGAATTTAAAAAAATGGGCAGAAGACCTAAATAGACATTTCCAAAGCAGACATACAGATGGCTCACAAACACATGAAAAGATGCCCAACATTGCTAATTATTAGAGAAATGCAAATAAAAACCACAATGAGGAATTGTCTCGCGCCAGTCAGAATGGCCACCATCGAAAAGTCTAAATGCTGGAGAGGGTGTGGAGAAAAGGGAGCCCTCCTGCACTGTGGGTGGGAATGTAAATTGGTGCAGCCACTATGGAAAGCAGCATGGAGATTCCTTAAAAAACTAAAAAAAGAACTACCATATGGTCCACCTATTCCACTGCTGGGTATATATCTGGAAAAAATGAAAACTCTAGTTCAAGAAGTTATGTGCACCCCAATGTTCATAGCAGCACTATTTACAATAGCCAAGACGTGGCAGCAGCCCCTATGCTCATCAACAGACGATTGGCTTAAGATGATGTTGTCTATATATACAATGGACTATTACTCAGCCATAAAAAAGAATGAAATATTGTCATTTCCAGTAACGTGGATGGACCTAGAGAATATTATGCTTAGTGAAATAAGTCAAAGAAAGACAAATATCATGATATCACTTATATGTGGAATCTAAAAATTAATACAAATGAATCTATGTATAAAACAGAAACAGACTCACAGACATAGAAAACACTTAGAGTTATCAAATGGGATGGGGTGGGAGGGACAAATTAGGACTATGAGATTAACAGACACAAATTACTATACATAAAGTAGATAATCAACAAAGATATACTGCATAGTACAGGGAATTACACCCCATATCTTGGAATAACCTACAATGGAATATAATTTGCAAAAAAACCCTACAAAGAACAAAAGCTGAATCACCATGCTGTACACTTGAGACTACCACAACATTGTATATCAACTATATTTCAATTTTAATAGAAGCTCACCCGTACTCAAAAATCCTTATACTTTGTTGCCTTCAGGAAAAAGTACTGATTCCTTAACCTATCTCCACGCTACCCAACCAATAGTTTCTATTACTAATCCAAAATGGAATTTAGATTACCAATCAAGCCAGTATTCCCACGTAGCCTGCTAATTTTTCTACAGTTTTGTGAGTGGTATTACCTGTTCCCCTCATCTGGAATGCCCACTCTTTCCTCTTCATCAATTCATATTCTCCTCATCCTTCATGCGTGAGCTTTAGAGCCACCTACCCCTCCTCCAAACCTTCAGATTTCTCCCTGCACTCAACATGGTAGCAATTAGCCACATCTCCTTTTCCATTGTAATTTGAATAATGACAATCTCATTGCATAGGGGTTTTTCTTGCGCCCTAAAGTGAATTGAATGTGGTGCAGTACAAAGGAATTAACTGATCATCACCAGGCCAAATGGAGGGAATTATGCCTTGGTAATCCCAGCTGAATAAATTCTGGGTAAATCGGGGTCAGTGAGAAATACAATGACATGTTTAGGCCTCATCTAATAGGTCTTAGTACCTCCCGGACCTTTCGAATGGAGCAGCCAGAATTATCTTAATATTTAATTTAGATTGTTTAAATCCTTTGTTTGGAATCCTTTAATGGTTTCCCACTGACTGGGACAAATCCTTGAAACGGCCTTCATAGGTTTTATGATTTGGCCTCTGTTTCCCTCTCTAGCTTCATTTTCCCCACTACTCCTCACTATGCTCCAGATACGCTGGCCTTTTTCACTTCTGTAAGTAGGTCAAGCTCTTTCTAACCTTAGGGCCTCTGCCTGGAATTCCCTCCCCTGCACTATTAAAAAAATTTATTATAAAATATTTTAGCCCCACAATAAGGAATAAAGAATAAAATTATGGGGAGTTCCCTGGTGGTCTAGTGCTTAGGATTTGGTGCTTTCACTGCCATGGTCCAGGTTCGATCCCTTGTGGGAGAACTGAGATCTTGCAAGCTGAGTGGCACGGCCAAAAAAAAAAAAAAGAATAAAATTATGAATGCTCATCTATGCTCCAACTAGCTTAAGGAATAACCTAATTTTATTCAGGTAATCTAGTTTTATAATGTCTGGCCATTTACTCACACACTGGCCAATTCTTAATTCCTCCTTGTGTCTCATACCTCCCTTCTAGGATAATTTTTCTCCTTCAAGGACACCTGAAGAAATGTCTTTAGTGAAAGTATCTTAATGGTGAATGCTCTCAGCTTTTATTCGAATGAAAATACTCTCATTTCATCTTCATTCTTGAATGATCATTTAGTAACATAACATTCTAAATTGACAGTTTTTTTTTCTCAGACTTTGGAGATAGCATCATACTGATTTCTGACGTTTAGTTTTGCTATTGAGAAGTTTACTGTGAACCCAATTGTCATTCTTTATAGGTAAGTTGTTTTTCTTTGGTCTTCTATATATTCGTTATAATATCGAGGTGTGGATATTTATTTGCCCTCCCTGAGATTGATTGCAATTCTTCAATCTGAGGAATTCATTCCTATCATACTCGTCTGGAAAATTCTCAGTCATTTGTCTTTTTTTTTTTTTAGAAGGTGTTTTTCAAGTGACAGCTGTTGTTGTTGTTTTTAATTAATTAATATATGTTTATTTTTGGCTGCATTGGGTCTATTTTCCTGCGCGCGGGCTTCCTCTACTTGCAGTGAGCGGGGGCTGCTCTTTGCTGCAGTGCGCGGGCTTCTCATTGCAGCGGCTTCTCTTGTTGTGGAGCACAGGCTCTAGGCACACAGGCTTCAGTCGTTGTGGCTCGCGGTCTCTAGAGCGCATCCTCAGTAGCTGTGGCACACGGGCTTAGCTGCTCCGCGGCATGTGGGATCTTCCTGGACCAGGGCTCGAACCCGTGTCCCCTGCATTGGCAGGTGGATTCTTAACCACTGCGCCACCAGGGAAGCCCCATTTGTCTTTTTGAATATTACCTCTTCCTTGTTGTTTTCTTCTGGAACTCCTTTTAGACAGTAACAGGACCATCTCTTTCTATCCTTTATTTCTCTTAACCTCTCTTTCATATTTTCCACTCTTTATCTCTGTGCTGCATTCTGCATAATTTTTTTCAGATGCATCCCCCAGTTAATCAGTTCTCTCTTCACCTGGATTTAATCTGCATTTAACCTGACCACTGAGTTAAATTTTCAATGACTAATCTAATTCTAGACGTTTTTTTTCTTTTTTTTTAATTTCCAAATTTGCCTGATCTTTTTGGATAGTATTGTGTACCTTTCTCATGTTTTTGATTCTATCTTTTATTAATTTAATATTTTAAACACTTATTTCATTATGTACCTCCAAATTTCTTTCTCTGACATTCTTGAGGGGTCCAATTCTGCAATTTATTATTTCTACTGATTTTCATTCATGGTGATTTGTTTCCTCGTGTGTTTGGTAATTTGCGATTTTAAACTCACGTTTGGGAGTGTTTATCTGTGGGAATCCTTTCTTTTTTGGCCACACCATGCAGCTTGTGGGATTTTAGGTCCCTGAGCAGGAATTGTACCCAGGCCCTGGGCAGTGAGAGTGTGGAGCCCTAACCACTGGACTGCCAGGGAATTCCCAGGGAATCCTTTGAAGCCAGCATTAAGGATATATTGCTCCAGATTATGTTTTTGCTTCTTGTAGAACATAGTTCCCAAAGAACTATGAATCTAGGACCACTTTAATTTCTTGGCCTGTGTTTTCCTAGGCTACTCCAATAGCATATTTTGAATCCCAAGCCCCCCTGAAGGCAGGTGTGTATTCTAGATTACCTGGGGAGGTATTTTCCCCACCCAAAAGTATACAAGATAGACAAACTTCTTTGCCTTTTAGCCAACTTGTTCACGCCCACCAGCAGTGTATGAACCTTCTAGCAAATGCTTGGATTAGCATCAGTTTTATTTTTTGCTAATTCATGGCTGTACTTTCATATCTCCTTGTGGCTTTAATTTGCATTTCTCTGAAGACTGATAAGGCTGGCATCATGTCATATTTATTGGTCATTCAGGCTTTCGTATTTGTTTGGTGGGGGGACATGTTTGTCTATTTCTTATTGATTTGTAGCAATTCCTTATTTATCCTGGATTCCATTGCAAATATACTTTTCAGGCTGTGACTTGTTTTTTCACTTTGATATCTCTTGTTGTCCCAAGGTGTTTTATTTCACTATGGTATTTTCATTAAGCCTTGCAATATTTGCATATTGTTTAAGAAGTCTTTCCCCGAGCTAAACATTCATGTGATTCATTATCTTCCATGAGCTGTATTACCCTCCCTTCTACTTTAAAATTCAGTTTTGTTGTTGGTGGTATATGCATAGGAGTGGGAGGAAGTGGGGTGTGATGGAACCCAGTAATTTGGATAGACAGCGTCATGAACCTTGATTTACCCTTTTCCTGTACACTGTTGGTGTAGTGCCACCTCAGAACATAGAGACAGATATTCCACAATGACATTTTATTATGATTTTAAAAAAAGGATCAAGTATATTTTAACTTCAGTTCTGCTTTTGTTTTGATAAAACCTTGGGTTTACCATTTTCCTTCTAGACTCACTAAAAGTATCAGGTTGTCATGAAAATAACTGATTATACAACATTCACAGAGGCTGGTACACGGTACGCGCCCAGTAGAAATGTAGTTGTGAGCGCTCACTTGGTGTCAGAACCCCGCAATAGGGAGGACACTCCAGCCAGCGTGACACGGTCTCCAAGGGCACCGGATGGCGCCAGGCCCATGACAAACAGCATTTGCAGTTTGGTGCCTTTCTTACCTTTGGAGGTGGTTCTCAGGTCCTCTGCTACTTTGCCTCTGACCTTTCTGTTCTGAGTCACTGCTAGCAGAGGTGTGCAGTGCGAAGGTATAAGCTGTCTTCCATGCATATTCTGGAGGGGGCAGAATACCCCTCTTTCAGGAAGTGACTCTAGCTTTGTCCCTAGAAATTTCAGGGCAATGGGGCAGGAAGGACCTTTAGCGATCACTGAATCGCACATCCTCATTCAGGATGGGGAAGCCAAGGCTCTGACCTTCGTGGGTAGAGCTCGAGTCCCAGTGTTTTGATTTCTGGACCATGCTCCTGGACTTTACTACACCAATTCCCATGTCCACCTTCAGAAAACTCTACTTTGGGAATTATAACAGAGATGTACTGCACAGACATGAAATTTTAGATTAATGGACAGATGACCAGTGCAGCTCCAGGCCAGATTTGGGGGCCTTTGTAGGGATGAGCAAGTCTCAACCTTGCTGCTATGAAGAGGTAGGGGACAGGATGGGGTCTGCAGTGTCCTTTCTTGAAAAATAGTCCCAAGGAGAGCTCTTGGGCCCTAAAAGTTGAGGAAATGTACCCCCATGAGCCTCCCTATAGGGCAGCAGGGTGTTAGCATCCCCCAGTGCGCCTCCCCTGCTGTCTTCAGGACTGTTAATTGGGAGCGGTCTCCACCTGCATATTCGTCACCGTCAGGGCAGGTGGCTGCCTTCCTGGGTGAGTTGGGTGTGGGCCCTCAGTTGCAGAGCTCAAGACACTTCTGGCCTGACCTTAACCAGCAGAGGTTGACTTGTGGTTCCCAGACTTTAGTGCGCTTAGGAATTCCTTGAGAGGTTATGAGAATGCAGAGGCCTAGGACCTAGAGGTTCTGACTCAGAAGGTCAGGGTGAAGCCCAGGCCTGTGCTATCTAATAGCCGTCCTGCGGCTGGCTGCAACTGGACCAAGTCCCACACTGAGAGACAGATTGCTGTCGATGGGAAAAAAAAATGCACAACCTAAAAGTTGAGAGTTATGTTCTATTTGGTGGACAAAGCTGAGGGCTTCACAGTTCACAATGCCAGATAAATTAATTCCCTAAAGAACTATATCAAGGGTTAGCAAAAGAAACTAAATCACCCAACTCTAATGAGACTGGAGTACAAAACCATTCAGACCAATGCAGGGCAGTTGCTGAAGATAAGAAGGTATTTTTTTCATTTTTTTAAAACAAAGCTCCCAGATATGCAAAAACCTTATCAACAGACCTCAACAGTTGGTCACAACCCTGGCACCTGAGGGCCAGGGGCTGTATTCAAATCCCCCCTTCCCCGTGCAACCTGGAGGAAGATTTCTACATCTTTGAGCGTCAGCTTCCTTCGCTGCTAAATGGGGCTGATATCGGCACTGTGAGGATTAAACAAGATAATAGATGAACGGACTTGTAAACTATAAAGTACAAGACAAGCCTTATGAGTTCTTCTAAAATGTATAATAGATTAGATTATTAATTCAAAAATACAAAAAACAAACCTGAGGGCTTCAGCCTGGGCGGAGGCAGGTGTCAGGCGGCCCTGAAGGGGTCAGGGAGTTTTTGCCACAAAGACTAGGTAGTTGGAACATCAAACGATTACTATGAGTTAAAGAAAACCCGACACCTCAAGGTAATGAATTTGGTGCTTTTCTATGTGTGGGAAGATGCAGAAGTCTGGGCTCCCTGAATCATTCCTCAGCTACCTGGGGCAGTACCCTGGGTTTTCCCATCTGGAGACGCCTCATGGTTTGCTGTGTGGGAGGGCTGCAGTGGTCCATCCTGGTTCCCTCAGGGCTCCCCGCTGGGCCGCTGTACTGTGACGGCCTGATGGCTGCAGCACGCTTGGTTTCCTGACAAGGCAGCGACATTTTCTCACTCGCATCACCTTACACTCTCGAGGTCTCTCCTGACTCCTCTGTGGCCCATGTGCATTTCTCTAGTGACTCCCATTCCAAGACATACATCCAGTGCTATCAGATTTTCTTCTTTTGGAAACGTAAAGCTGTAGACACCAAGGAAGAAACAACACTCATATTTTCAGAGATTTAGTTCGCTTGCGTTGAGGCAAGGAATTATGATTAGGAAATCCCCAGGGGGTAGAGTCAGCGACAAGCCCAGGCTCTGCGATCCCTCAGTGGCGAGGCAGGCCAAGGGGCGTGCGCTGGGGTCGACAGCCCCTTGTTTCAGACTCTAACAGTCCCTGAGGGCACTGCTGTGCTGTTAGCTGTAAGGCACCTGGCCAGAGGGGTGCCCTCGACCTTTCCGAACTCTGACCTGCCCTTTTCTAACGGGCAGAGGCTCTCCATCCCTCCTCTCTGATGTCATAAAAGAATAAAAACACTTCACGCAGAGCTCGAGAAGCAGAGTCCCCTCTTCGGGCAGATGTTGTCCCGCCATGGTATTTTCTAGCTGCCGCTTTAAGGAGGCAAGTAAGGGTGTAAATGCACCCTTACTCCCCACACTCCAGTCAGATATGCCATTAAATGCGGGTCACAAACTCTGGTTATGATTCTAACAGGATGGCCTCCATTGGATGATGGCTTCTGGGAGAAGATGAACAAATGATGGAGGCGTGTTTAATGAAGCTCGCTGCAGTGAAGGGGAATTTGAGAGCTACGAGGAATGGAGGCTCACCAGGGAAATTTAATTCTCAGCCTGTCTCAGACACTCTCCTCTTACCTTCTCCCACCTCCTCACCTTTTATCTGAATGGCAAATACAACTCACATCTGAATTGACAGGAATTTTCTGGAAACCAATACACTCATTCCTATATTCACCGGCCCATCTCATTTTAGTGAAAACAGTATAATAAATGTCATATTTCACCATGGTTTTTATACATAAAGCTGCTTCCTTTTGTACACAAACCTTCCCCACCAGGGCTGAACCCGGGTGGTGGATTCCCAGCAGCACCAAACACTCTTTTCAAATCTCTTTTTCTGCACCATCCATTTTAGCGTCCAATTACTCTCTTTTTTCTTGGTCTTTGTTTCACATGATTAGCCTTGCTTTTTGAGGCAAACTGCATTTTCCTAAAGATAGCCAGCATATATGTTATCCCCTGCAATGCAATGCTGACACCCTTCCTGTTGTCACCCCCAGTCTGGGCTCAGTGTACTTTCTGATTTGTTCACTTTTTTTTTGATGACTATTGAGAGCCTATTATTTGTCTAAAAGTAGGCTGAGCTCCATGAGGATGGTAAAAGAACTAAACTCCCTATTCCTTTTTTTTTTCTTTTGGCCGCACCTCTTGGGGGATCTCAGTTCCCCCACCAGGAATTGAACCCGGGCCTCCAGCAGTGACAGTGCCAAATCCTAACCACTAGACCACGTATTGTGTTCACGGTTAATTCTCTCAACTGCCCCATGAGGTTTTGTTTTTCACGGTTAATTCCCTCAACTGCCCCATGAGGCAGGTATTATTATCCCTCTCCTGGAGCTGACAAAACTACGTGACAAAGAGTGTTCAAACCAGCTCTATCTGGCGCCAGTGCCCAGGACACTTTACTCTGAAAAATTGCTCACAAATTCTAGGATCAGTCCGCAAATTCTGGGATCAGCCCGCCCCCTCTTTCCTTTGCCTTCTGAGTGTAGGTCTTTCCAGGTTTCTGTTTCTCAGCCTCTTTTCATGCCTCATTCCCTCTCTTTTTCTTTTCTGGCTGCACCGTGCGGCATGCAGGACCCAGTTCCCTGACCAGGGATCGAACCCCGGGCCCCCTTGGCTGGAAGCGCAGAGCCTTACCCACTGGCCCACCAGGGAAGTCCCTTGCCTCTTTCTCTTGTTGACGGTCTGTTCCTTGCTCTCCCAGACATTCATTCACCAAACATTTACCAAGCTTGTACTGTGTGCCAGGCAGGTCCTCTTCTGAGCAGTCCCTACCCTCCTGGAGCTTAGACTCCAGGCTAAAAGCAGATCAGCAGTAAAACGTGAGGACAGATGCTGGGATCTGCTATGGAGAAAAGGGAAGAGAGGAAGGTGACGGGAAGGTCGGGGAGAAGGGGTGCTGGTCAGGAGACTCGGGAGGGGTGGGAGGGGAAGCAGCCAGGGGTTGGGGGGCGTCTGGGAGAAGGCGTCTCAGTGGAGCAAGCAGCCAGCTCAAGGCCCCCGAGCTGGGTGACCAGGGCCTGTGTGGGCAGGTCAGGAGGGGTCAGAGGCTCACCACAGGGCTGGAGGCCGCTGAGGACAGCCACTTTCTGACCGACAGGCTTTGCCATCAGCCTCCCGATTTATGGGGACGCTCTACCATCCCTGCTCCGGCTCTGGGTGCGTGGGTTAGGGTGTTAACCCCACAGGGAAGCTCATTTCTGCCTCTCAGGGGTTTGGGTCACAGATACTGCAGCCCCCCAGGGACGACAGGGGGCAGTAATGGGCCCAGGCTCACGGGGGCTCTGAGGGCGGAGCTGTCTCCACCCTACTGTCACTTCCCCCGGGCCGGCTTCCAGGGCCACATCGTGACCACAGCGCCACCACCACCCCCCCCCCCCCCCGCGTGTGTGTGCATCTCTGGTCCCTGCCGCTTCCCTCGCCGGTGCCTGTGAGGCTCTCCCTCATCTCTGCCACTGAAATCCCACCTCGTAAAACTTGAGCTGGGCCCCTGAGGGTGGCCCCTGAACTCCACAACCCTCCGTGCCTCTGCTGTGGCCTCCAGTCGTGCCCTGGACGACAGTTTATTTACAGTCTGTCTTTCCCGTCTCACCGTTCCTGCTCCGAGGCGGCACCACGTTGCTCATCCTCAGCTCACACCCTGTAGCCTCGTGCCCTGTCCAGCAGGTGCTTCATTTGTCAAGAAATGAAAGCAAGAGGAAGAAATCCCATGTTGCAAATATAAAATGTAGGCAAAAACACCAACTAATAAATTCTAGTACTTTCAGGCTTACAAAATACTTTTCTCCACAGTATCTCAGTTTATCTTCACAAGTCCGTAGAAGGGAGTTTCTATCCCTTTAAAATGAATCAGGCTTTTGCCTTAAATTTCCATTACACTTTATCTTAGAACCTCTGGACCAAAAAGATAAAATCCCCTGAGTTGGGTTCTGGTATGTTGCGGGGAGGGCCGGGACCCAGGAATGGGGACAGAGGAGAGGGAACCCGCCCAGAGATCTGGTCTGAAGCGGAACAAGCAGCATCAGTGAAGCGAAAGTACAGGACAGAACCAGCCCTGGAGCCCGCGTGCGGGTGCCGGCTGGGGGAGCCCTGATCCTGCACGGCAGCTGAGCGGGCAGGTGTCTGTGTCAAGGCCCAGCGCCCCTGAAAGGAGTAAATACTGGTTTTCTGCCTCTCTTTTCAGTGTGAAAGGATAATTTTCAAAGAAAAGGTAAAATCGTGGCTCCCATCCAGATATAAAATGAACAAGTGTTAAATTTATTCCGCTCTTAGTTGCATGTGGGAACTAGGCAGTTGCTAGAACTGGTTCAAGGGAGCAGCGAGGCACCCGTTCATCTGGAGATGCCAGAGGATTGTGCAAGTGCAGCGAAACTGGCTTTTCCAGAGGAAGGAGGGCTGTCCCTGTGTTTGCATATCACAGACACGGACTATTCTGAACTGCTATCAGTTCTCCATAACCTCGGATCTGCAAAGTGTGCCTGAAGGGTGTGCTTTGTGCAGTGTGCAGTCTTCTGTCCAAGCACAGATTCTCCTGACATGACCGCACAGATTCTAAAGTTGAGCCGCTTCACTGGAGGGGAAGTGACAGTGCTGGACAGTCGTGCAAGGTCGGCACTACTAACTGATGGGGTTGTTGTGAGCATTAAGGAGACCGTGCTTTTAGGTTATCACAGCACCCGGGGCATAATAGGTTTCTGATAACTACCAGCTGCTGACACTGTCCTGTTAGGAGACATCTCACACACACACACACACACACACACACACACACACACACACACACACACACACGGGCCCAGGGCTTCACGTGTGGGCCTCACACCTGTCACCACCTGCGCAGTTTAATCATTGTTTCCCTTGCTCCTAACTCACCTGCTCGTGTCCATTCTTGCCTGGATGTGCTCCCACCCTCCTCACAGAAGCCAAAGTGACCTGAACATGTGAACTGGAGCAAGTCCCTGCCTTTGTTAATAATCGTCAACAGCCTGGTGTCGTGTTTGCAATGAAACCCTGGGAGACCCTGTGCTCTAAGATTCCTGCCTGCTTCTCCAGCTGCCTGGTGAACCAGTCTTCCTGCCACACCTCCTGGAATTCTCCTCTGTGCTCATTCACCACCCCTTTAAAGGGGGCTCACCCAATGCCCCATCCTATAACTGTCTAAGCCTCTTTCCACCTATTAAAACCCTGATTGCAATTTATGATACTTTTTCTGCCCCTCTCCTGGAGCACCAGTTCCATGAGTCTGTCTTGTCCCTGCTGTTTTCTCAGACTGCACGGCAGACACTGAATGAATAAAAATCTCTTATAGTTGACAGATCTTTCATATCCTATTGACAGGCAAGATATTCACTTTATTACTGCTGGCAGGAATATAAATTGCTACAGCTTATCTGAGAATAAATTTGGCACTATTTATCAAGAGCCTTAAAAATACTCTTAACCCCTTAATTCCATTTTGAGGAATCTATTATAAAATAATAGGAGATGTGGTATAGGGCTTCCCTGGTGGCGCAGTGGTTAAGAATCCGCCTGCCAATGCAGGGGACACGGGTTCGAGCCCTGGTCCGGGAAGATCCCACATGCCGCGGAGCAACTAAGCCCGTGCGCCACAACTACTGAGCCCGCGCTCTACAGCCTGTGAGCCACAACTACTGAGCCCACACGCCACATCTACTGAAGCCCGTGTGCTCTAGAGCCCATGCTCCGCGACAAGAGAAGCCACCACGATGAGAAGCCCACACCCAGCAAATGAAGAGCAGCCCCCGCTTGCCACAACTAGAGGAGCCTGTGCGCAGCAACGAAGACACAACACAGCCAAAAATCATAAACAAAAATAAATAAATTTATGGAAAAAAAAGAGATATGTGGTATAAGATTTAGTGACAAGATGCAACCTTAAAAAAAAAAACAAACAGATGACCAGTAGGAAATAGATGCGCCATCCTACAGTGGGGATATGGAAAAGCACTCTCAACATGGAATAATGCGTAGTCAGTAGAACCATATCCTCCATGTTAAATAAAAAGGCAGAATGGAAAACTTTATATTTCAATTCTGCCTAAAAATAAATATATGCATAGAAAAACCCTAAAGAAATAACCACTCTTGTTTAGGTATATAACTAGGTAGTGAGATTCTCGGTGGTTTTAATTTTCTTTTTACTCTTGGATATTCCAAATTTTCTAAGATGAGTTACAATTTTATAATCAGAATAAAACAGATTGTTTTAAAAAATGCTCTATAAATCCAGCCTCATCTCTATATCTCTGAGTTACTCTGCCACACCAATTAGATTTAAATTAACTGTTATTTTTTCTAAAAAGTGTCTAGGCCTTAGTGGGTCAATGAAGCAGTCTCTCTAAAACAACACAAAACAAAAACCCTCTGATATGAGATTTTATTGCCTCTTTTCTGTCTAAAACTTAATCAAGCTACTTGATATAACTTGATATCATTTCTGTGATTCCTTAAATTTGTTACTTATTCATTTTACAAACATTTGAGTGTCAGCTTTTTGCGAGGGTAGGTACGTACAATATGAAAGTTATTCCAGACAGGGTTCCTCTACTTCAAATTTAACTCCTTTCAAGTGTAATCCAACCCACCATAAACCCCTTACAGCTTTGTGCTCTATTTACAGCCTTCTCCCACTGGCTCTGGCAGGACCATAAGCTGCCAGCCATCACAGCTAGGGGCACTTGGACAGCCTGGCAGGGAAAAGAGTGAGGACAGATTATTCTTAGTTGAAGTTTAGGAAGCATTACTGCCCTGCCAGGACTGGAATGAGAAGGCCGTCATGACGCTGCCTGGAAAGGGTTCCGGTTCACTGAATTACTAACGTCAGATTAGTCCAGTGATAATTGCAGCTGAAGACAGAGATGAAAAGCCTCGAGATTAAATACATTATGTTAACTTCAATATACACAGTGACACAGTACACTATGATCTATTTACATGAAGTTACAATGATGGCCCTGAGAACACGGCAGAGAACCATGGCTCCAAGACTCCCTTTTCCTGCTCCAGAGACACAACCTAGCGCCGTCAGCAGCAGAATGTCCTTGCCTGCGCGAATGATGGAGAAGAGGTGGAGAAGCAGCCACTGAATGGGAAAAGCTCACCAATGTCATCCTGTCAAATCAGTTTGTGTTGGGCGTGCAGCTGATGACGGAAAGGCTGTGAAAACAGCTTTCTCTCGCATGCTGCTGCTGATGGACAGACCCTTCCACAGAAATTCTGCCTTAAAAGTGAGCACACATCAGAGAGGGGACAAAGCAGCGATGTTGGTGAGGGAAGAGTTCAGACCTTCCATGGAAAAGTAAAATGACCAGAAGAAGTAAAAAAAAAAAAAAATTGAAATCACATCTGTCCTATGCTGTGCATTTTAGACAAACTCAAATTAATTAGAACACCACCCTCAGGCCTAGTTTTATAAAACATCTTTTACTTAAAAACGAGGCCTCTCTGGGGTGTCAATATGGGTGTGAGCACACATGTTACACATGAATAAACCTAAGTTAAAGCATGAAACATAAAATTAGCGCTGCAGAGTGCTTTGCGACTGTCTTACAAGAAATAAATATTACGTGTTAAGTCACAGTGGTCCTTCACTGAGGATGAATCCTGGTAAATGAAAACCCTTTTGGGCCAGGGGAGAACCTGGGGCTAGCCTATGCCAACGCCCCGGGGCTCCCTTTTGGAGCTGGTGGTCAGGGTGGTCAGCTCGGGAGGAGGGAGGGCATCACAGGACCACGCCTCAGAGTCAAACTGAGGTCATCCCAGTTGCTGTGATGTAAATGTGCCATCGCTTCATCCCTTGCAAACCTCTAGCTGAATTAGCCTTTTCTGAGCAAGGTGACTGTGAAGTAATAAATTCCCTGGGAATTCACAGGAATCTTAGGGAGGTCACTGGACTTTTAACAGAGTGTGGAATGGAGGTTTGAGCAGTCCTGTCTAGAATTAAGGGACAGTGAGACCCCAGCAGATGTCTGGATTACCCGAGATTATTTAACACGAGTGACCTTTATATACATATAAACACGCCATGCTTCCCTACACCGTTCCCTTGAAATTCACATATTTTAAAATAACGAGATAGATATATAAATTAAAATCATGTATGAACAGTTAAATCTCTGCTTTAAATTACAAAACATTAGTGAGCATCTTTCCTACAGTTCTGTCATTTCTTAAACACGTTCTGACGATGTCCCCACGGCTGCAATCGCCCAGCTGGCGGCCGGAAGATGAAGAACATTCTGACGTGCAGCTGGGGGCTCGGGAAGTAAGGTGGTCTTAATAGTACATGTTCTTATCCCACCAGCCTATAGAGGTAGAAAACAGTAAGCTAGAAACTGAGGGGAGTCTGTTGCACTAGACAGAGACCCCCAAATCATACTACTACTTACTTCCAGGGTAGAGTCTGATGGCCAGTTTCCGCACCTCATCGTACACCCAGATCAGAACAGCGTGTGGTACAGCCACGAACCAGTACTGAGGCCTGGGAGGGGGCGGAGGGAGGGAGGTGAGACCCACGCACCCAGAGGGGGGCCCGCCCCACAAGTGGAGGAGCTTCTCAGTCACTTCCCAGCCTCACTGGAGAGAACGACGCCATTGCGTCACACAGCGTAAAACCACACTGGACCGTGACCACTAGAAACAACGCCTGCCTGGGAAGTGGTCTGCCGGACGAGGGTACAGATGGGATGGTGAGGGATGGAAAACCCACCTCGTCTTCTGAAAAAAAACTAGCAGGTCAAAGGCTCAGACTGATATAAAACCGGTGCCATTTTACCTCCTTTGAAAGACTTGAGGGGAAAGAGTCTCTGGAACCCTAGTGATTATTTAGGCCGTGACAGCAGATGGGGGCTCACTCCTCCCTCCCCACTGTTGAAGGGAACCTCACCGGAGCATCGTGAAGTTCAGGGCCACGATACTCCCGAGGCCGTAGGAGAGGATTAGCGCGATGATAACCTGCGAGGCAATCCCCACCCAGATGACTTTATTTCTGTAAGACACAAAAGCAAACAGATTCTGAACTCCCAGGCTCAGCCCCACACACCCAGCACAGTCAACGCCTCGTCATCCCTGCAGCAAAGGCCCAGGCTGAACCATGAGGGTGGATGCTGGCCGTACCTGAAGAGACCCTGCTGGAAGATGGAATTCCTCCGGGTTTTCCTGATGATCAGATCTGCTATTTGCTGGACCATGATGCCAACAAAGAATGCTGTGTAGCCCGTCCATTCTAGGTACTTCCTCTGGTAGCTTGTCTGTCAACGGCCAGAGAAAGAGAAGTCCATGAGGGCCAGGATGGAAACTTCAGGGAGGCACCAGCACACTTCTGTAAGCCTCTACTCTCTCCCCCTTACCAAGACTGAGCGAGGATCACCTCCTTGTGGTTGGAAAGAAATCTTTCTTTCCTTTAACCAGCTGAGTAGGAAAAGATGCTAACTTAATGGATTTGGCCCAACTGTGGCAATGTTGGCTGGTTACTCTTACACACCTATCGCAAAGCTAATGTGAAAAGGTGAGCTCTAGGCACCTAACTCGAGAGGTGAGCTGAGCCCCGAAAGAGGCAAACCGCTGTGACCAAGGGGCCCACAAGCCCCGTCACCTGCTTTGTCCCCTCACGGTCTTCCCAGGAGGACACTGCTGGAGGGCCCGCCCTTACCCATTCTTGTCCATAGCTGTCTTCCAAGTCGTTCACATAGCCCTTTTCCCACTCCACCCGGAGGTTAAGGAGAGTGCTGGGTCGAAAGCCCTCCTGTGCGTACACGGTGAAATATACAACAAAAGCTCCCAGGGCCTGCATGAGGCCTGAAAGAACAGAAGAGGTTCTGTAATGACTTCAGAATTGCCCCGACCTCATTCTCCTCTGGGTTCCTCCTCACGTCCCAACCCTGCCCCACAAGGCGAAAAGAATTCTCTGGGAGGCCCCTCCTCGCACCAATGTGCAGGTAGGAGTACACGGCAAGTGGCTTGTTCACCAGTCTGTCCTTCTTCTTGTGGCGAGGCTTCCTGTTCATAATGTCACTTTCAGCTTTCTCATAAGCCAGGGCGATGGAGGGAATCTAGAGGGAGAGAGACCCCGTGAGGCCCGGCCCTGAAACACTATGACACAAGGGGACAGCGGCTGCATAACCAGGGACTATGGGGTTAGGGAACTGGTCTCTCCAGGGTACAGGCCTCGGGGTGCGTCATCTGTAGAGAATTTAAGAGTCAGTCGGCTTCTGATCATTGCCTTGTGCTTCCAGTTCTAAACAATGCTAGTTATAAAGCACTTTTCTCTCCTTCTGTCCTCTCCCACTTCGCCCCGCCACTGACCAGTGGTCCTCTCACAGGTCCTCCCCTGCTGGAGGGCAGAGAATCTGCATTTCTAACCAGGTCCCCGGTGATGCCTGGAAGAACCACTAGAGTGGAGAAAATGAGCAAACTTCAAGGGCCTGGAAAGTGATCTGACTGCAGGCTCTGGGGCCTCAGCTCCCCACTAAGGTAAAGATACCCCCAGCCCCCTGCAGCGTGGAGGGTGCCCTGCAGCTGTCCCATGAGATGAGGGAGGAGGTGGCAACTTGCAGGGCTCTGAGTTCTGCTGCTGCCTGTCACCTGTGTAAGCCAGAGCCACGGGAATAACTGCCACGAAGCTTTCTTAAAGGGATTCGTCCGAGAAGGGGAGAGGGTTTAGGTGACGTTACTGTAGGTCAGCGTGCAGCTTTACAGAGTGTTAATCGTGGCTACTTCTTACTGTGTTTGGTGAGGGGCTTCGGGGTCACAGATCCTTTTACTTAACGAGGAGCGGCTGTGGGTTATCACTTCAGCCACTGGGCCCCCAGCAGTACAGGGACTACTCTGATGACAGCTGCATCTTCTCAAAAGAAAACGGAGGCATGTGAGCTGAAACTGACTGATGGCATGCTTTTTCGGAATGGTGAAGAACTTATGTCTTGAAAAGTTCTTATATGGAGGGCAGTGGTTTTAATTTTCAAACATATGACAGATCTCTCTAGTCCTTTGCTCTGAAGCGTGGTTGGTGGACCAGCAAACTCGGCATCACTTAAGAGCTTGTCAGAAATGCAGAACTTCAGGCCCCATCACGTCGAGGTTTGAGAAGCATTGATTTAGTGCATCTCTTGCTCTTGAAGGTAATGACTCTGAAGTTTCCATCACCTGGGGAATTTATCAGACGCTGTTCCCTTTAGGGCTACTTACTATGTCCGTGCCCAAGTCGATGAACAAGATAGTGATGGTGCCAATGGGCAGGGGAAGCCCAGCGATGATGTAGATCAGGAAGGGGCAGAGCTCAGCGATGTTCTTGGTCAGGGTGTACGCGATAGTCTTCTTTAGGTTGTCAAAGATCAGGCGACCTAGGCAAAGACGTTACGTTTCTCCTTATAGGACTCGCTTCTGATTTTGCAGGCGGCCCCAGCCCTCGCTAAGACCCCTTGAGACCCCACTCACCTTCCTCCACCCCTGTGACGATGGACGCGAAGTTGTCATCCAGCAAGACCATGTCGGCTGCACTTCTGGCTGCATCAGAGCCCGTTATCCCCATGGCGATCCCGATGTCTGCCTTCTTTAGAGCCGGGGAGTCGTTAACTCCGTCCCCTGTCACAGCGACAATAGCATCCTGTGGGGACACCAAGAGGAGGTGAGTGAGCAGCCTGGGCAGGGGCCACCCACTCCCTTTGTCTTGAGGCCGCGAGGTCAGCCAGAGGCAAAATGAAGGCCCGCTTTGGGTTTGGGGGGAAAGATTAAGACAGCAAATCCCAGAAGCAAGAGCAACAAGCCCCAAACAAGATGTGTGCGAATAATTAAAACCAATGTGAATCCAAACTGGAAAGGAAGAAGTGAAACTGTCA
Organism: Orcinus orca; assembly: GCF_937001465.1. Classification (NCBI taxonomy): domain Eukaryota; kingdom Metazoa; phylum Chordata; class Mammalia; order Artiodactyla; family Delphinidae; genus Orcinus; species Orcinus orca. Next base: position 78,423,795 of record NC_064576.1, read on the forward strand.
CTGTTTGCAGATGACCTGAGACTAAGCAAAGAAAATCCTAGATTCCACCAGAAAACTATTAGAACTAATAAATACAAAATTAGTAAATAGAAATCTGTTGCATTTCTATACACTAACAACGCACTCTCAGGAGAAATGAAGAAAACAATCCCACTCACAATTGCATCAAAAAGAATAAAATACCTAGGAATAAATTTAACTGAGGAGGTAAAAGACCTGTACTCGGAAAACTGTAAGACACTGATGAAAGATACTGAAGATGACACAGACAGATAAAAAGATATACTGTGTTCCTAGATTGGAATAATATTGTTAAAATGACCATACTACCGAAGGCAATCTACAGACTCAATGCCGTCTCTATCAAAATATCAATGACATTTTTCACAGAAGTAGAATAAGTAATTATAAAATTTGTATGAAACCATAAAAGACCCCAAATAGGCAAAACAATCTTGAGAAAAAACACCAAAGCTGGAGGTATCACACTTCCTGATTTCAACTATACCACAAAGCTACAGTAATCAAAACAGTATGGTACTGGCACAGAAAACAGACACATGGATCAATGGAACAGAACAGAGAGCCCAGAAACAAACCCACAATAATGTGGGCAATTAATCTACAACAAATGAGGCAAGAATATACAATGGAGGAAAGACAGCCTCTTTACTATATGATGTTGGGAAAACTGGACAGCTACATGCAGAAGAATGAAACTGGACCACTTTCTCACACCATATACAAAAATAGACTCAAAATGGATTAAAGACTTAAATGTGCATATAAGATATGAAACCGTAAAACTCCTAGAAGGGTACATAGGCAGTACACCTTTGACATCAGTCTTAGCAATATTTTTTTGGATCTCTCTTCTCAGGCAGGGGAAACAAGAGCAAAAGTGAACAAGTGGGACTATATCAAACCAGAAAGCTTTTGCACAGCAAAGGCAATTATTGGCAAAACGAAAAGGCAACCTACTGAATGGGAGAAGATATTTGCAAATGATATATCCAACAAGGGGTTAATATCCAAACTATACAAAGAGCTCATACAACCTGACATTAAAAAAATAAACAATCCAATTAAAAACTGGACCTGAATAGACATTTCTCCAAAGAAGATATACAGGTGGCCAACAGGCACATGAAAAGATGCTCCATACCACTAATCATAAGGAAAATGCAAATCAAAGCCACGATGATGTACCATCTCACACCTGTGAGAATGGCTATTATCAAAATGACAACCAGGGACTTCCCTGGTGGTCCAGTGGTTAAGACTTCTCCTTCCAGTGCATGGGGTGCGGGCTCAATCCCTGGTTGGGGAAGTAAGATCCCAAGTGTCTCGTGGCCAAAACATCAAAACATAAAACAGAAGCAATATTGTAATAAATTTAATAAAGACTTAAAAAAATACAACCAATAGCAAGTGTTGGCAAGGATATGGAAGAAAGGGAACACTTGTGCACTGTTGATGGGACTGTAAATTGGTGCAGACACTATGGAAACCAGTATGGCGGTTCCTCAGAAATTTAAAGATAGAACTACCAGTGGATCCAGCAATTCCACGTCTGGGTATTTTTCTGAAGAAAACAAAAGCACCAATTAGATGAGATACATGCACCCCAATGATCATTGCAGTATTATTTACAATAGTCAAGATACGGAAGGAACCCAAATGCCCATGAATAGGTGAATGGATAAAGAGGATGTGGTGTGTAAATTTGTTACTCAGCCATAAGAAAAAGGAATGAAATCTTGTCAGTTGCAACAATGTGAATGGACCTAGAGGGTGTTATGCTCCACATGACATAAGTCAGAGAAAGACAGATAGCATATGATTTTACTTATATGTGGAATCTACAAAACAAAACAAATGAACAAACATGACAAAACAGAAACAGTCATAGATACAGAGAACAGGTGGTTGCCAGAGGGGAGGGTGGGGGTGTTGAGTGAAACAAGCATGGGGGATGAAGACACACTTTCAGTTACAAAATAAATGAGTGGCAGGGGTGAAATGTACAGCGTGGGAGACACAGTCAATATGTAATATCTTTGTAAGGTGACAGGTGGTAATTGAATTAATTGTTGTGATCATTTTGAATTGTAAAGAAATATCAAATCATTATGTTGCACACCAGAAACTAACAGTGTTGTAGCTCAATTATACGTAAAAACAAACAAACAAACAAACACATAAAAAAAGAGATCAGATTTGTGGTTACCAGAGGTGGGGGGTGAGGGGAGGTGGAATTGGAGGAAGGGGGTCAAAGGTACCAACTCCCAGTTACAAGGAGTGCTGGGGATGTAACACACAACATTACAGGAAAGCTGTTGAGAATTCATCCTGAGTCCCCATCACAGGAAAAAATTCTTTTTTCTTTTTCTTTAATTTTGTATCTATATGAGACAGCTGTTCATTAAACTTACTGTGATAATCATTTCATGACATATGCAAGTCAGATTGCTATGCCGCACACCTTAAACTTATACAGTGCTGTGCGTCAATTATATCTCCACAAAACTGGAGGGAAAAAACCCAGTGTGGGTGCAGGCGACAGTGGGTACGCTGTCTTATGGCTTTGCGCTTTCTGTTCTGCGTCCACTCACATCCCCCATAGCGCCAAACTTCCCTGTCACAAGGCCCCAAGGTGAGCAGAGGGTCAGCCCCGACGGGTGGAGATGTGGGGTGGTGAGGATGGGGGCCCAGCGCTCAGCGCTGCATGTCCCCGTGGGATGGTGACACACCTGGAAGGTTCCCCCAGTGCTGCGTCCACCCACCTGCCTCTGACAGCCCTCCACAATGATCAGCTTCTGCTGGGGGGACGTCCGGGCAAAGACGATCTCCGAGTGGTTGGCCAAGAGCTCGTCCAGCTGCGCCGGGCTCATGTCCTTTAGCTCCATGCCGGTCACCACAGCGGCCTTAGCGTCCCTAGAAGGGCAGCAGGAACTGGCTGAGGCTCAAGGCTGAAACACTGTTCTGGGCGGGAGGTGGGCTGAACCTCTTTGATTTTACCTGGAACCCACAGTCCTGACACCTAGTCCTCTGGTGGGATAACCGGGTGTGTGAGTACTCGGGATACTTTGGTCTCATTTCAAGACAGAGAACCAAGGCTGACAAATAAGGCATTTCCTTGCGTCACTCAACAGTAGGAAAAAGCCAATTAGCCATTTCCTTCCAGGAATGTGTGAGAGGTGGTACTTCCCGGGGCAATGCTTTACTCAACAAGTAAAAGGAGGGTAAAAAAACCTGCCTGTTTGTACGTTTTGGGTCCTAGAATCCAGCGTATGCCTAAACACATGGGTAACAATTCTTTACTGTCATTTCCTATTTATAGTGTCTGCTATGCCATGAGCTATGCAGGGAGAGAAGTTTATTGAGGTCTTCTTTGAGGAAAGCTTTTAACTGCTGACTATAAAAGTGAGGTTCTAGAAACTATGTGCAGATCTGACTGTGCTGTCCCCTGTGAACGCTCTCCCGAGGCTTCCGCTGTGCTTTGAGCAGACCCCGGAATCCCTACTCGGTCTGCAGGGCTGGGTGCAGCCCATGCCATCTGTCCCTTCTGACTCTTGCCAGCAGCCCACTAGGCTTCTCAGTTCTGAGCCCCCGGACTCTCCGTGCAAAGGCCTCACACGTCCTGCTACGTCGACTTCCCTTCCCTTGGTGAACACTCCAGCCTTCTAATCTCAGCTTAAACATCCTTTAGTACAAAACACTGCATGCTTTTTTCATTCTAAAAGTTCTGAGCTTTTTTTTTAGGTCTGTTCTTTCCTATCGGTGCTAAATATTGGAATTCTAGCACTTGACTCAAACTACAGGTCTTCCTGTATTCTGGTAAGAAAATGTATATATATGGGGCTTCCCTGGTGGCACAGTGGTTAAGAATCCACCTGCCAGTGCAGGGGACACGGGTTCGAGCCCTGGTCCGGGAAGATCCCACATGCCGCGGAGCAACTAAGCCTGTGCGCCACAACTACTGAGCCTGCGCGCCACAACTACTGAAGCCCGCACCCCTAGAGCCCGTGCTCTGCAACAAGAGAAGCCACCGCAATGAGAAGCCCACGCACCACAACAAAGAGTAGCCCCTGCTCGCCACAACTAGAGAAAGCCCGCACTCAGTAACGAAGACCCAATGCAGCCAAAAATAAATAAATAAAAAAGTAAATAAAAAAATTTATTAACAAAAATATATATAAATAAAAGTAAGTTAAGAAAGAAAGGGTGTTTCCTTTCTCCCCAGAGCTGCAAAAAATGTTATTCTGTGATCATGAAGCTGGAGTTGATACAGTGGACAATTGAAAATGTTCACAAAGCATCCACCCCTCTCTCCTGTGTGGTAACTTGTAGGAAAAAGTATAATCCTACTATTTAAAAAATCAAAACAGATAAACAAAAGCTCCAAACCTGTCTTCATAGATGAATGCTATTGACACAAAAGAGCGGTGGAAGACCCTTAGACTTCAGATACTGCTGCTGTGCCCAGAGGCCGTTCAACTGTTTGGTTGTCTTAACTGGTAATTCATTGCCCTGGTAGTAATTCACTACCTGACAGCTCTGTGTTCCTAAAAGGCATAAATGCTTGGGTAAACTAGAAGAGGTTCTTTGGTTTTTCCCTTTTTTCCCCACATGCATGAAAGTATAATAAAGCCAATGACACTAATTTTCAAACTAAGACTTTGGAGCCCTTGACTCATATAAATGATCAACAGTCCAGGCTCCCACTGCCAGCTCCTTTGTCCCTGTGTGTCCTTCACTGAACTTACCACATCACAATTAATTTATTTTTCTTCCCCTCTGGCTCAATGGAAAGCTCCCCAAATGTGGGGAGAGTGTCTGGTCTGTTTCTGCTATAGCTCCAGTGTCTGGCACAGTGCCTGGTAGACACTAGGCACTCAACAATTATTTGTTGAAAGAATACAGAACAAATGGACAGATGACTGGACTAAAGGATGAACATGATTTAAAGAATTAGGAGACACAAGAAAACCAGTCTTTCCTTACGAAGCTTCCATTCTATTTACTACCAAGTAAAAAGTAAAGAGAAGTATGTTTCCATAGCTACACATTATGAAGCCAATGGAATAAATACGCAAGATGCAGACTGGGAGGGCACATGGAATGCAAAGTGTTCTCAATATTCTTGATTACACAACTGCATCAATGGCTGGTAATTTCCTGTAAAGTCTTTGCTTCAGTTTCTTCACGCTAAGTTAGGCACTTAAGTTTTCAGATCTGCTTCATTGGGTTGAAATTTCATACAAGACATGCATACAGGTAACCCTCATGGCACCAGTACCATGCCTGGCACATGTCCGGTGCTCAATCCAATTTTGAGGAAGGAATGGATACATACACTATAGAGTAAAGCAGCCTCGCATAACCCTGAGAGGATGCCTGGCAGGAAGGGGGTTTGCACCCACAGCATGGCTCTTAAAGGCAACAGGGCCCCGTGGCTAAGAACCTGAGTTCTGCTGGGTGGGTTCCGAGCTCACCGCTTGTTAACCTGTGCCACAGCAACGTTGAGGCGTTTTGCAATGTCTTCCACTGTCTCACTGTTGGCGGAAATGATACCTACACTCTTGGCAATAGCTTTGGCTGTGATTGGATGATCGCCAGTAACCATGATGATCTAGAACACAAACAATGAGAAGGGCATGTAGACGGTGAGGGGCTCAGGTACCTGAGCAGGGACAACTCGGCATCGCCTGCTCCACCATGGCCCCGTACAGCACGGCTAGGGATGACTATGCTTTGCCCTAATGAGTCGTCCTTGATCTTTAGGTCAAAGAAGCAGCTGTCTTTGAAGGGCACACTGATCCCACGAGATCTACCCTTGCTCCTAAGCTTCTTACATTTCCTCCTCTGACATCCAGCCTTTCCTTCGGACATAACTTTATCTGTGAGAGGGCTGACAGGATGTCTCCTTGGGCAGCTTCGTGATGCTCCACAGCCTTGCAATTTACACGGTAATGGAATTCATATTTTGGCTTTTATATCATGAGGGAAATGGAGTATGGAAGCTGGACCTCGAGATTAAGTAATAAAACCTATTACTGTCTATCACAGTCTGGGGCAAGATGTGACCACCTCATGGCACAGGGACACAGCTTTCTGCTCGCTGCAGTTACTCTTGTGGTTTATTCCACACAGACACAATCACTTTGCTTTTATGGGACAGTTACTGAAATCTTAGTACAGTGAAAGTGGAGACTAAAAAAAGGGGAATTATGACATTTAGTTGAAGAGACCTAAATACTGACTCTCCCATGACAAATGTTCCTAGAAAGGGATCCAACATCAATGGAGGACTTGTTAATTCAGGAATGTGTAAGTCCCACCTTGATCCCTGCACTCCGGCACTTGGTGACCGCATCAGGGACCGTGGACCGAGGCGGGTCGATCATCGACAAGAGGCCCACAAAACAGAAGTTGGAAGTAGGAAAGTTCATTGTGTCTACATCAAATGAATAGGTTGCTGGAAACTCGTCTGCTGGCAGGTAGAGATGACAGAAACCTGAAATGGGTATAAATTTGGGAGTCAATGAAACTAGGATAAGAAATGACACAAGAAAGAAGGAACAACAACAAAGAAAAAAGAATGAAAGAAAGAAGGAACATTTTCATACACTCTCAGTCCTTTAGAGTTTAACCAGAACTGTTTAATTCCTTCAGTTCCATAACACATGTTGTTTTTAGGAAAGACATGTTTCATCCCAAAATAATTTACTCTGTGCCCATTAGGTTCTCTGTTATGTTCTGGAAACAGAAAGCCCAGAAGTGGACAGCCTTTACTTCCCAAGAGGTTGAAGTTTAGTGGGGGACAGACACAAAGAGATGAAGAGCCCGGAGCGTGGTGAGTACCACAGAGCAGGGCTACGCTCAGCCACCTGAGAACAGGAAAGACTTCACCGAGGAGGTCATGTGAGCTCACTCTTGAGCAAGGAGTCGGATGTTTCCTGGGGAAAGAAGGGAGGACAGGCGGTGGGAAGGCCCTTTTCGGCAGAGAAAACAAAATGTGCTCCTGCGCAAACCGGGGAAGGAACTGGGGCGTCAGGGGAAGGGCATGATGTTCAGCCTTTAATCACATGTGAGGGAAAGGTCAAACGTGAGGGTCCTAGAGCAACTCAGACGGGCAGCAATCCTGCCTTGAAAGACTACTTGGTGCTGTGGGGCGCGCCTCAAGCATTATCAACTCACTTACGTATTTTATTTGCTTTACAGACGCAAATGTCCTTTAGAAACACACATTCCACAGATTCCATCTCTACTGGCAAGAGCTTTCACGATGTTTAATGAGCCTTATCGTCAGTATGAACTTCTGCTACCTTGAACCCATCCATCACCCTGTCGTTCAGAGCTGCTGTTTCGACGGCCCCCGATTCTCCCAGCAGAACATGTCCTGTGATACCCCTTACGTTGCCACTGACAGGCTTCTGCCACGGTGGCTGTGCTTCTAAGGTTCCTTCCACCTCTAACGCCCCCTTCTCTCAGTTACTGGCAGTACGTTTTCCCTAACTGCTTAGTGGGAAGCTTCAACATTTTTTTTTCTTTTTTTTTTTTGCGGTACGCAGGCCTCTCACTGCTGTGGCCTCTCCTGTTGCAGAGCACAGGCTCCGGACGCGCAGGCTCAGCGGCCATGGCTCACGGGCCCAGCCGCTCTGTGGCATGTGGGATCTTCCCAGACCGGGGCACGAACCCGTGTCCCCTGCATCGGCAGGCGGACTCTCAACCACTGCGCCACCAGGAAGGCCCCTCAACATTTTTTTAAACTTACTTTTCCCCTCTAATTAGCTGCTAAGTCTTACCAATTGTGCCTCCACAGTCTCTGTATGTGACCTTCACGTTCCCGTTGCCTGGGATCAAATCCCTTTTCGCCTGAGTGAGGGCAGCACCTCCTGCTGAGACCTACTCTGCTCCTGTCCTCGCCAAGAAGGGCGCTGCAAGCCGACCTCCACACGACCCTCCTAGCCCTGTGTCCCAGGACCGTGGTACCTCGTCCACCTGCAGCCTCGACAAGGCGCGTGCCACTCCATCCGTTCCCACCGCTGTGCTCTGGCCCACAAGGTTCCCTCTGCGTGAGTGCGCTCCCTACCTCCCTTCAAGTTCCCTCACTCCAAGTCCAGAATGAAATGCAACCCGTCCCACGGTAACTTCCCAGATTTCCCTGATCTGGAAGGGACCGCCCCGCACACTATCCATCACACGGTGTCTCTTGTACGTTGACCATTTCTCCTTTATGACTCAAGTGGACGCCAGAGCTACTCCGCTACATCGCAGGCCTGTCTCCTCGTGTGCCGGAGGCCGGCAGAGAGCCGCGGGCCTCACGGGCGGGATCAGGGCTCTGCTCACCCAGCACGCGCTCCCCCAGGCCGCCCAGCTCCATGTACGCCGTGTGGAAGGCCTTGGCCGTGCTCCTGTCCAGAGGCTGCTCCTGGCCGTTGACCATGATGGTGCTGCACTTCTCCAGGACCCGCTCGGGGGCCCCTTTCATCACCATGAGGAAACGCTTGTCACTGGGGTCGTCTGTCTCGTGTATGGAGAGCTGCGGGGGAAAGGGGTCGAGCATGTTCAGAGTGGCATCGGGCAATGACACCGTCTTTACTACTAAGGGCCTGAACTGGACACATCTTTAAATGAGCAACACGACAAGATTAAAAACACCCCTTTCTCTGTTGGCTACTGGTCCTTGATTTATAAAGAAGGAGTGTCCTCTGCAGGCACATTCTGTCCTTTCTACCCAAGCAACATGCAGAGAGCTAGACTCTGTCCCAGCCCAGGGGGACACCTTGAATTTGAATCAGGGTGTCTTGCAGGGGGAAACTCAGCCTGTCTCTCAAACAGAAACTGGCTGCTTTAGGGAGGCCCGATGCGCTGTCGTCCTGTGAAACCTGCTGCCTTGAACACGATCTCCTGGGGCGACCGTGGGGTCAGAGGGCTGGGAGCTGCCTTGTCTCACCTCCTGCCTTGACTGCCCTCCCTGCAGACCCGAAACGTCCTGCACTCAGTCAGGCACGTGGGCAGCATCATTACCTGGATGTGACAGAGGACGTGAGGGCTGTGAGGACAGCCTCTCACGCTCAGGCCTCTGGGGGGACAGCTAAGTAACAAGAATCACAACTTTACCATCATTACCCTTTGACCTCACAATTCTACTTCTAGATGTACCCTAATAAGATAATCGGGAAAACTGTGGAAAAATTTATAGACAATAATAAAGTGGCTAAGTCTAGACCTTATTTTATACCAGGTACCCTTCTAAGCCCTGGAAGGAATTTTAGGAAGCTGGAGTGTTTGGGAGAGAATGAGTAAGTTACAAAGAAAAATTCTATCATTTTGGGTCTACCAGTTGATTCTAAACCAGTAGTTTATAGACTTTTGGATATCCGAGATGAGTACAAAAAAAAAAAAAAAAAAAAAACCATGGAGGGCAAACGCAAGGTGGCAGCTTTTCTCACATTGCCAAGTAGCGACGTTAAGAACCAACTAACCGAACCAAAAACCTCCACCTACTGTCACTATCATTTTCTGAAAGGTAGGGCATTTTAACACTTAAAGTAGAAATAATAAATACTTTTATTGTGTATACTGTTCTGAGTGCCCAGAAATTAAATGGACTCATTTAATTCTCAAAACTATGGCCATGGGTACCATTATTACTGCCTTTTACAAGGGAGGAATCTGAGGTGCAGAGAGTTCAGTGACCGCTAGCAGGGGGCTGAGGTGGGACCTGAATTCTGGCCAGCAGGCCCCAGAGTCCCTGCCCTAACCATGCAGGACATAAAGGATAATCTTCTAAAGTCAATTCTTTCATCTCTATATAAAATTTTATAAAATATTGTCCTAATTTTTCAATTTGCCATAAACTATGGAAAATATTTTAATGGACCAGTCTCAGTTTGGGGAACTGCTATTCTAAGACTGTCCACTTTGTTTCCTTGGGTTGAACGAGGCCCCAGAGACCCTCCAAGGTCATGACACCCAACCACCTTGCTTAGTGCTGAGTGTTGCTCGTGTGTGGATATAAAATGGCACTAATAGCATCCCAGAGGCTCTTTGGCCTCTTCTGAAGGACCCTCTCCTTTCTAGACCAACTCTGGGGAGCCCACTTCTCCCTCAACATTCTGTACACGAGGCCTCACAGAACCCGCTTTTCCTCACATCTCACACGACGAGGAAGCCTTCCCTGGAGGAGACAGAGCCCCGGGGGGACTCTGAGTCTCGTTCATGGTTGGAAGGCCATCCTGCCTAGTCCTAAGAGCATGGTCCCCTGGGTCTGCCTGAGTCCTGGCTCTGTCCCTGGCTGGCTATGTCCTGTTTCCTCCTTCTCTACTGTCTAACAGAATTGTTGTGAGAAGTGTGGAAATTAGCACATGATAGCTATTGTTACAATCATTATTTTAGAATTGCTACTCATTCTATTTTCACTACATTTTTGAACAGAAATCTGATTTCCTCTACATTTTACATCATACATTGTTAGTTGTCTGTTTTGCTAACCATGATTTTTTACTGTTCAATCATCCACAAAGATGTTTGCGCCACAGTTATTTTCCAGTCCTAAATTCCTTCCAAAGAAAATGTGTGGGTGGGTGGGACTTCCCGGTGGTGCAGTGGTTAACAATCCACCTGCCAACGCAGGGGACACGGGTTCAAGCCCTGGTCCGGGAAGACCTCACACGCTGCAGAGCAACTAAGCCCGTGCACCACAACTACTGAGCCTGCGCTCCAGAGCCCGTGAGCCACAACTACTGAAGCCTGCGTGCCTAGAGCCTGAGCTCCACAACAAGAGAAGCCACTGCAATGAGAAGCCCACGCACCACAATGAAGAGTAGCCCCCGCTCGCCGCAACTGGAGAAAGCCTGTGCACAGCAACGAAGACCCAACGCAGCCAAAAATAAATTAATTAATTTAAAAAAATAAAAGAAAATGTGTGGGTTATCACCAGAAACTTGTACACAAACATGGTTATCCTATTTACATAATTTACTGTTATGCAAAGACCAAGTCACGATGCCCCACTCTCAGCTTTGGAGTCTACAGGGAATCCCACCTGTGCCAGCACCTTGGGCTAGAAACTGTCCTTTGTCCTAACATGACTGCTGGGCACCCCTGGCATGAGGGGTGACAACTAGGCAAGGATCACCATTCTCTTCCTGAGCCACGGGGGAGAGGAGATCCCTACGTACTGCCTGGGGGGCAGAACGGGAGAGCAGTGTGGCTGGCGCTCACTGGTCTTCACAAAGGGCAAGGCTTACCAACATGGCCTGAACTGAACTGCCCAGACTCTGTGCTGTGGTAGAAAAAGCATAGACTCAGGAGTCAGAGGTGTGAAAAGTGCTTGTGCCACTTAGATGCTTGTGTGACTCTGTCACCTCAGCGCTTTCTAAGGCCTGTTTCCTCACCCTTCAGTTGGGGTTACTTGGTCCTACGTCACAGGCTTATAATGAGGATTAAATGAGACAAAGCACGTAAAGTGCCTGACGCAGACGAGGGGCAGCGCTGCTTCTCCCCATGCCCCACCCTTCTCTCGTCCTTTGGGATGTGGCCGCTGCCCCTCCTTGGCCAGAGTTACCCAGTGCGGGTGCTGTTGCGTCTGTGTGCGTGTGAGTGTGTACGTCACACAGATAGATCACGCGTGGGAACGGCAGGACCTTCACCGTTCTTTTTCTATACTTACTTCAGGGAAACCTCTTACGGGTTTACCAGACGTCCAGGCCCTGCATCTCTGAGGACTATTTTTGAAGTCAAGTGTCATTCACAATACATATTAACCAAAGGATACTTACACAGGTGGAAATGCTGTTCTAGTGATGATAAAGATTTAGTTGTGACGAAAAACTCACCTGAAATTTGTTGGTTGAGTTAAAAGGTATTTCAGCTACTTTGCGGTTTCTTTTTCTAATTTCCATCACGTTACCCAAAATGACCTCTGAGAATTTCAAAAGAGCAGTTTCTGAGGCATCTCCAACCACAGCTTTCTGCGAATCAAGAGATAAATAGTTGCAGCACATAATCTGGTTCTTCTCTGATCAATTGCGACGAACCAACACGTAACCTAAGCTTACTATCTCCTGGAGAGAGAAAACAATTACCGCACAATTGGTGACTGACTTAGGACTGTTAACTGCAGGGCGCCACCTGCTGGCATTAGGGGAGTTCAGAAAAGTGAGAGCTCTGAGAGCAGGAAGTTTTCATGAAAAAAGCAGTTATGAACTAGATCTTGAAAGACAGGTGGGGAGAGTTCCCTGGCGGTCCAGTGGTTAGGACTCCGCGCTTTCACTGCCAGGGCCCGGGTTCAATCCCTGGTCGGGGAACTAAGATCCTGCAAGCCGCAAAAAAAAAAAAAAAAAAAAAAAAAGAGAAAGAAAGACAGGTGGGTTACCTACAGAGAGAGGAGCAGAAGAAAGCCTTCTAGAAACCAGAAAGCCGTGAAGGAAGGCACGTGGTGGGGAAACTCTATCGTGAGTGCTGAAGCACAGGTGGACACGGAGAATGTGGCAGATGTAAAGAACCCCAAAAGGCAAGCACTGAGGCCTACACTCGAGAAGCAGAAAATAGAGAAGCATGGAAAGTTTTTGAGCAAAGTTAGATGAAGTAGTCCATCTAACTAATGAAGTATTTAAGGAAAATTAGTGGCATGCAAGAAAGACAGGGGAGGGATAAACCAGAATCATGGAGGCCAGTTAAGAGGTTGGTACAATTGTTCCGATGCAAGGTATTAGTGATAACAGAAATGTAAAGTTGGATGTTCTGAAACAAGAGTAATAGGCCTTGTTGACTCACTAGATATTTGGGAAGGAGTAAGTTAAAGATGACTTCCAAAAGGATGACAAGTAAAATGGTTGCAGCATAGAAAAATAGAAAATTTGGGATAAGATATTAACTTGGAGCAAGTGTGGGTACAGGTGGAAGGTGACAAGTATAGTATGTTGAGTGTCTAGCCTGCAAAACCTCCAAGTGGAAACACACACAGTGAGCTGGAGATGCATGGAATTTGGGTGAGAAATTAGAACTGGAGATAAGGACTTGAAAGATACAGAGAAGTGACTGGCCAAAAGGAGAATTAATGAGCTGGCTGATAAAGAAAAGCAAACAAAAAATATAAGTAAGAGTCAATGAAGGAAACAGATGGCAAACAGGAAAGCCAGGACACAGACTCAGTGACTCCTGAGAGGGAGAGGGAGGAAAGGAGGGGAGGAGAGAGAGAAGTTTCATATATTGCAATTATACGAGAGCTCCAGGCAGCCCAGAGGAATACGCTCTAAGACCCCTCCCTCTATTTCCAGCCGATTACATGTTAAACATCAGTGAATGGCATTTATGTAATAAGTAACCTTTGATTATATCTTCTTAGCTGATAAAGAAGTTAGGAAAGTAACTTAAAGGCACATTCATTTTCTGGAAAGAGACAGAATTTTCAAAAGGCCCAAGTGAATATTCTGAGAACTTTTAGATTTCTCGAAGCTAGTTACAGCGAAAAAAGTTTTCTACAGGTCTTGTGATTAGACTTGCTCTTACAGCATAAACCTACTCAGCTGGAGAGATTAAGTCAAGCACCAAATCAGAACAAGAAAGTGACGTGGCTCTGCCTGTAACTGAGACCGTGGGCAGGGCCTTCACCTTCATGATGGGGACGCTCTCCTGTCCTGGTCTGAACTCAGCGCGGTTACACAGCGTTATGATCTTTGACAGGGAGGCCCAGGTTGCAGAGCTTTGATCAAAGACTTGATCTGGAAAGAAGAACAGGGGATGCCAAGGGTGCTGGGCTCGCACCCACGAACAGCACTATTCACCCCAAGGCTGCAGACCAGACCCTCTGCTGAGTCCGCAGTGCAGGGCCAGGCTGGACGCGCCCGAAGACTCACTCGAATGGTCTTCGCTAGTGTCTGCCACGAAGACCTGGTTGTCGAACCACAGATGGGCCACGGTCATCCTGTTCTGGGTTAGGGTCCCCGTCTTGTCTGAGCAGATGATGGAGGTGGAACCAAGGGTCTCCACTGCCTCCAGGCCCTTCACCAGGCAGTTCTTCTTGGCCATGCGTTTTGCTGTCAGTGACAGAGCCACCTAGACGGAGGAGAGAGGGAGAAGCTTGGAGAAAAACCACCCTTTTGAACTCGGGTTCAATAATGCAGAAACAGGTAGAGCTGGACTAGTGTCAGGTATGGTTGTAGATGCAGTAAAGCCGCATCGGCCCCAGTGGCCGAGAAAGCCCGTAAAGCCCGTAAAGCCCTATACATGGACGTGCCACAGCCCTTCCTTCTATTGAATGTGGAACACTCTGTTGTCCCTTTGCCCCTTCAGGAAAATGATCCTAAGGCGCCCACAGGTCGCAGAGCCAGGCAAGTCATGTGTAATTACAAAGGGGGCCTTGGCTGTCATTCACAAGCAAGAACGCGTAAGACGGACTTCCACCGCTGCTTGCCGAAGGGCTTGTCCCAAAGGGCTACCTTGCTGCTTTGGGGAATCAAGAAGCATTTGTTTCACTTTAAGAGCTCCATATTTAAACATTCTTCGCTCTCTCTGAACCCTGCAGATCTCAAAGGGTTCTGTTTGCCTCCAATTCTGTCAAATTACTCTCTGCTGGAGTCAGAGGAGACCTGGAATCAAAAACTTCTGTCTTTGCTCAGGATGGCGCCAGGCCACCTTCACACAGGACTGAAGATACGAGGCCCTCTTCCCTGCCTGTGGGGCCCGCACCGCAGAGAAGGGCCTTGTTCAAGGGTGAGCTAAGCAGGGAGAACCAAAGCTGAACCTGGACGTAAGCACAGGAAGGGGCTGAACTGCTCTGCAGGAACACACAGAAACATTTGTGTGTGTCCGTGGGAGTCTGAGAGGGAAGAGAAGCGAGGTAAAAAGTGTGCTCAAGTCCCTCAGCTGTAGAAACTGCCAAAGGAGTTTGTTGGTTTGTTTTCCTTTTGAGAACAGTGGAAATGTGGGGGGAGGTATCCGGCTTCTAGAAAATCCATAAATGGTGGTTCAAGGCTGTCTTATCTAGATCTTAAGGGATTTGCAGACAGATCTCCTGAAAATGAAAATATAAGTTTTCAAGGACATTGCATTCAAATATTAACAAATCACAATTCTTTTTGTCCCTCTAAGAAACAGTCTGTTCAGAATGTACCACGGTTGCCCCTGACGGAGCAGACTCAGCCGTGGTGGGCGCTCACCCAGCACAGCAGAATGGCATGTTAGCAGGGTCAGCGCACGACCACTAGTAGTGCAGACTCACAGTGACAGTGGCCAGGAGACCCTCAGGCACGTTGGCCACAATGATGCCAATGAGGAAGATGATGGAGTCCAGGACATAATACTTCATGGACACTGCGATGATGAAGAAAAGGACGCCGATGGAGACTGCCACTCCTGCCACAATGTGAACAAAGTGCTCGATCTCGATGCCAATGGGCGTCTTTGAGTTCTGGACTCCCGAAGCCAGCGAGGCGATCTGCCCAATGACGGTGCGGTCACCCGTGTTGATGACCATGCCAGTCGCTGTGCCTGCAGGTGGAGCAGACATTTTATTCTAGGGGTCCTCAGCTAGGAGGGACCACAGCCTCACGGACCTCTCTTTGGTGGCTTACGTGGCCAGTCAGCACATCACATTACTAAGGCCAAACACCAGCTCTCTAGGTTCTTCAATTCCACGTTTTCTCTTGGAGAAGCTTTGCAGCAAGTGATGGTAAAGAGAGGAAAACAAAGCCTGAAGACGGAGAAGCGCTATGAGCGGAACATGCGGTCCTGCAAGCAGCTGGACTTACCTTCCAGACAGGTTGTGGAGAAGAAGCTGATATTCTTTGTCTCCAGGGGGTTGTCATGGGTAAACTCAGAGGAGCGGGGCTGGGGCTCAGACTCCCCAGTGAGAGATGAGTTGTCTACCTAGAAGTTTTGAAACAAGTTCAGGGTCGGGCACCTTGTCCCTTCCCCAGCTACGCCGAGACCTGGAAAGACCACAGCAAGCCAGCTGGTCATGAGCACGATCCTTGGGGCGCCTGTGACGCTCACCTTACACCCCTGAGCAGACAGCAGCCTGATGTCCGCGGGGATCTGGTCTCCTCCTTTAATCTCCACTATATCCCCCACCACCAGCTGGTCTGCAGGAACTGTCTTCTTCTCTGAATCTCGAACGACAAGAGCTTGCTGCGAAAGAAAATCATGACCCAGGCCTCAGATTCCCTCCTGGAATGACGATGGCAGTCCTGCACCCTCTCCAGACCTCAGGAAGGGAGGCACTAGGACCCACAGCTGTCAGAATAGCAGAAAATGAAACAAAGACTTTTACTTGGGGCCTGAAGACCCTAAGAACTATTGTTTCTTGAGAAGGAGCTCATGGAGATATTCTTTGACCCAGAAAATTCTGCCATGGGAGGGTACAGCAAAGCGACAGCCCTGAGCCTGGCGGGAAGGGAGACCATTAAGGATGAATGATCCTGCTGGGAGGTCCAGGAAGACTCCTGAAGGTTGAGCCAAAGGGTTTAACAATCTTGCTCAGGTCGGGAAAACTTTAATGGCGCGAGAGAAGGGTCTCCACTTCCTAGCACAGAAGATCCCACCCAGAGTCCCCTCTGTCCAGCAGCTCTGCAGACCAGCGAGGGTGCGGTTTTCCTGCCACGCTGACAGCAGTGCATGGTCTCCCTAGAGGACCCCTCCTGGGTTCCTGTGGGCGGAGGGATGGGGGGGCCTCCCATACTGAGAGCACATGTGGGGAGGCTGAGAAATGGGAGCAAAGAGGGTGACACTTAAAGAATCCCAGGTCGGCCTCCTTGGTTCCCGCTCGGAACCCCCTGGACTGCTTTTGTCTAAACAGCTCACCAGCGCTGAGGAGAAACCACAGGAGATGCTGTGCAACACCTCATGTCCCTGTCCCACTTCGCTCTCGACTAAGTGCTTTTCTCCATTTTATCTTGCTGATCATCTCAAAACCCGGGGAGGAAACAGGGGCTCCACAGAGATTAGGTCACTTTGCAGGCAGCAGGGAGGGAGCCCAGGCCTCCAAGCTCTTCCACTCCCCCAGCCTGATGCTCGCTCATCTCAAGTCTCGCAGACACCACAGTGGGTGCCTCACCCACCTGTGGAATCATCTGGCGGAAGCTGGCCATGATGTTGGTGCTTTTCGCCTCTTGGTAATAGGCAAACGCCCCGGTTAAAATAACCACCAGGGCAAGCACGGAGCCCAGGTACACCTGGGAGAGGGGGACAGGCATCGATCAGAAAAACAAGCATCAGGAATGAGCCGGAGCCTAGGGCCAGGGTGCTCCATGGCCAGTGAGAGACGTGGCAGTAGTGTCCTGGCGTAAATTGCAGGCACACAATTTACACACTTGAAGTATATAACTAAGTGATCGTTAATAAGGTACACAGTGTGCAACAGTCACCACAATCCGTCATCCCAGTAAGTCCCCTTGAGCCCACTGGCCATCACTCCCCACTCCAGCCCAGCCCTGGCAGCCCGACGGGTCTGCTTTCTGAATCCAGGGCGGATCTGCTCTGAACATTTCACATCAATGGAATCGTGCAGTATGCGGCCTTTCTCATCTGGCTTCCTTCTCTCAGCATCGTGTCGGCCAATACAGTTTTGTGTTTCAGTCCTCCGTTATCAGCAGGCACAGAAGCTCTCCACAGCAAAGGGAGAGAATAGCTTTGAGGAGAGAAAGCCCAAAAGCACTTCACGTGGATAGGGATCCTTTTTCTCCACGTAGGAACTTTTGTGTTTCTCTCTCTCTCTTAAAAATTCATGCTCATACTGCCTCTGAGACACCAGAATGTCAGATGTAATTTCTGTTTTACACTTTGGAAAATGACTGATTTTCTCAAACTCACGTGGTGACTGATCAGTGGTGGACCCCTGACCCCAGCCCAGTGCTCTGCCCTTACGTTACGGTGCTGACTCCTCACCGCCCCCCGCCCCGTTACCACCAAACCCAGGAGGAGCCCCAGGGCCTCACACTGTCCAGGGAGGAGGACTTATCGTTGGAGTACTGAATCCCATATGCGATCCAGCACAGGACGGCTCCTATCCACAGGAGGATGGAGAACCCCCCCACCATCTGCTTGAGGAACTTGATAATCTTCGGGGTTTCCTTGGGGGGGGTGAGGGTGTTGGGCCCATCCCGAGCCAGGAGCTCAGCAGCCCGGGTGCTGGAGAGACCCTGAGAAAGCAGAGCCAAAAGAAACAGAAATCAGACGTTTCTCCCCCGTTGGGTTGGATGTCACGTTTCTGCAGAGGGTGGGTAGCGGTTACTACGTCCCAACTCAATCACTGCACCACCCAGGGAGCCTCGCCTGTCAGACTCCGCCATTCCCTCAGCATGCCCTTCGGCCTCTCACATGCCGTCTCGGGGAGCAGCGTGGCTGCTGAGCGCTTTCCTACACGTCTGCCTCCCCCGCCCACTGCGAACTCCTGAAACCCAGGCATCGCCTGCTCCTCACACTGCAGGTATTCTTGTTGACTTGAACAGGTGCACCCAAATCTCCTGACGTTAAGACACCAAAACTTTTGAGATTTGAGATTTGAATTCACAGAAGGAAGCCCTACTTCTGTGGTGGGAGATTTTATGAGGCACATGGTGTGCCCTGCAGCCTTGTCCCTTTCCGGAGGAGGCCTTGATAAGACCCTAATACGTCCTGGGCACAGGGTTTAAAAGCAACCCCTGATCATGACAACGAGGAAGCATCCAAACCTTCCTGGGGTCACCACAGCTTCGCTGCGGTCACAGTCAAAGAACTGCCTGTGACCAAGCACACAGCTCAACAGAGGGCTTGGCCAGGGCTGTGGTTCAGACGGGCCAGCTCCCGAGGGGAATCAGCCCTGTCTCGCATGGTGGGCATGTGGGTGGCTGGCATTCTCAGAGTCGCAGCTTTAGGTCACTCATTCTTTTCCACAAACCCTGAGCACAGTCCTGGGATTCTCTCCCCATCACTGGTTCTCTGACGACTTACCGTAATGATGTTTGTACCGTATTTTGTTTCCAATTCCTCAGTGCTGAGTTTGTGATCATCCTGAAGGCCATGAAAAGAAAAACAGAGTGACTTAGATAATTCCAAGACTCAAACCCTAAGCCTTGACAAGTGCACGAAAGCTGGGAGTAGCGCTGAGGAAGGCAGAGGGGTCAGGGAGTGTGGGATGAGAAGAAGGAACCTTTGTCCCAGGGGCTACTGCAGCGAGAGGAGAGAACCTCGCTGCAGGACAGGTCACTGGCCAGGGGATTTTCTGGCCACCCCTGAACAGTTCAGACTTAACTTGCCATTTACCACAAAGCAGCTGTCCTTAGTTTTTCTGAGCAAAGCAATGCGTTTCACCTCAGTCTGGTCTCCAGCACATGCAAATCCTAGCACACCTGTTGTCCAGGCACCAGTGATCTGGACACTTAACTCAGACCTGAACTGTGGGATCCGTGGAGGGCTGTGAGTAGTGCCAAACCATTTCATGTCCTGACTGTTACCCCTGCAGCCCTCACTGGGCAGGCGGTCTGGTACAGAGAAGCATGCCTTTCCTTATTCCAGTACTTGAGACTCAGTTCACTGTCAGAGAAGAAGCCCCCAGATTAAAAACCTGCCAAATAAATACCGGCCGGGGGGGCACACTTGCTCATTTTGCCACAGAATCATAGGCTAAAGCAGAGTCTCTCAACCTTGGCGTTACTGACGTTTGGGGCCAATAACTCTGTTGTGGGGGCTTCTAGCCACCAGCGCCCTCCCTTAAGAAGTGAAAACCATAAATGTCCAGACATTGCTGAATCTTCCCTGGGGAGCAAGGTCCCCCTCTCCTCTCCCTTTGAGAACCTCTGGGCTAAAGGACTAGAAGCCTCTTTCTGTGGCAGGAAACCCAGGGCTAAGTCTTCCTCACCCCACCTAGAAAGCCCAGCATTCAGGATTCTAGAACTCTGATTGTCTGAAACAAAAATGTATACTGTGACTGGTACCAGAACCATCTCTTTTCTCAAGTATATGCAAAAAAGTTGCATGTTACAAAAGAGGTTTTTTTTTTTTTTTTGCGGTACGCGGGCCTCTCACTGTTGTGGCCTCTCCCGTTGCGGAGCACAGGCTCCGGACGCGCAGGCTCAGTGGCCACGGCTCACGGGCCCAGCCGCTCCGCGGCCCAGACTGGGGCACGAACCCGTGTCCCCTGCATCGGCAGGCGGACTCTCAACCACTGCACCACCAGGGAAGCCCACAAAAGAGGCTTGATCTGCCTTGCTCATTTGTTCATTGTACCAATATCAACTGAATGTGGTATTGCTGAGGAGTCAAAGGATTAAGACACAGTTCTGTGCACAGTACACCAAGTCCTGGGCAGAGAAAAGTTAAAGGATGATTAGAGCCATCGGTTTCATGGATGCACCTCAGACTTTGAGGGGCTGTACTGCACTGTCGTCTCCTGCTAGCCCGGCTCTGGGGATGAGAGCAGGGCAGGGTGCGGGAGTGAGCTCTGCTGGAACAGCACAGGGCAGCACCAGGTGGCTCAGGCTTGAGTCACTGTCTGCCCTCGTCTTCAGAAGCCAGGGATGCTCTAGTTCTCATCAAGGTTCTAACTTGCTGGAGGGGTCGGGTTGCAAGGGCATCCAAGTACGCAGTCACAAATTATAGGATTCTTGTGAGAAGGTTGTGAAAAAGGAGGGAAAGAAAGATGTATCTCAGCAAGGAAGCAAGGGAACACTTTGGCCAATACTATGGAAATTATTTTTCTGTATTATACATCTTCACAAAATGCTCCAATCTCAAGCGAGGTTCTCATTGTAATTTACAGGCATATGATACAATGGATATATATTCATGTTATAATTAGCAATTTCAAGTAACACTAGTTATGTCTTCGCCCCTAACTGCTAGAGATACGTAGGAAATAAGAATGACTATCTCAGTCTTTCTCCTGCTTTCTCTGTAACCCTCTTAACAACTCTAAGAGGTAGGTACCATTTTTAATTCCAATTTTTCACAACAGGGAACTGAATTTCAGTCAAACTGGGATTTCAGTTCAGGTCAGTCCAGTTCCAGGGCTGTGGTCTTAAGTGTCATCAGAAGATACATGGACAAATGCCTAGTGGTGTGTGCTGTTTAATGCGCTCTCCAGGAAAAATAAATAAAGAGCTCCGATTTGTAGCATTTACTGATTTCTCACCCCAGTCACACTTCACGCTACTAATCCAGTATCAGTCAGCTTGCCAAATTCCTGAGTGTTTAACAATTGGCCCTGTAGCACACATGAGCACACACTACTACCAGCTGCTCAAAGAATCACAGCTTTAAGGTCTGCAGTGAAGTGCAGGGACAATCTAGCATAATCTCAAACTCACGTAGAAGTTTCCCCTTTGGCATTCCTGAGACGCAGTGTCACATTTCAGTCCCAGGGCAGCTCTTTTCCAGGGCAGCCAGCTTTACCAGAAACAGGGTTGCACGTCCACAAAACACTTCCATTAAGAACACTCTCATTCTTATCTCACTTTTCTCCTGACAGACCCACAAAAATTGTTTATTTCCCATTTTACCTAAAGAAAACGGAGCTTCAGCAAAGCTAAGTAGTTTGCTCCCAGTCACAGATCAGCCACGGAGAACTGGACCTCAGCTGAGCCTAAGGTTGTCTGAAGCCAAGCCCAACTCTCTTACAGCTGAAATTCTTTCTCGTGGGGCAAATATACCCAGAAACCTAGCAAGTGTAGTGCTTTTGGTTTTCCTCCGGGGTGGTTCTGCCTCAAATAGTTCAATCTTATCAGCTAAAATGTGGAAGCTGGCTGCTTGTATCATCTCGGCAAAGCCACCAGGAAGGAGAGCGGTCTGGGCCGTCCATGCCTGTGGGGACCGGAGTCAGAGACTCCCTCTGAGTGAGTCTCACCTGGGTGCGCCTACAGCCTGAATGCAGGGAGCTTTCAGAGGCCTGACCCCTGGGCAGATATTATCCCACCATTTTTTTTTTTTAAAAACAAGGAAACAAGTCTCAGGGCTTTTCGAATTCTTGAGACTGAATTTTCTTCTGTGGGAGGTGGGTTATAGGGGCGAGCTCTCGGCGGGGAGGGCAGTGCTCAGGGGCACCCGGTTGGCTCAACTGACCAGATCGAGTTCTTTCTTAAGCTCCTCTTTCGGCTGATGCGTTTTGCGTTCCAAGCAGTTCTTTTGCAGGCCCCCGTACTTCTTGTCATGCCCCTTGTCCGTTTTCTCAATGTCTCCGGTTCCGCTGAGCTCCACAGAGTAAATTTCTGTTTTCTGAAAGAGAAGCAGAGGTGCGGTGCTGGCCCGAGGTGGGTTTTCCGAAGCGGAGCTGAGGCCTCCCCGGCGGGACCTGCAGGGAAGACGCGCCTCCCTCCCTCCGGCCCCTCCTCCCGGGATCTGCTCCCTCCCCGCCCGGCGAACAGCGTCCCTCGCGCCCTCTCCTCCTCTGCTCCGGGGTGGAGGGCTGGCTGGGCGCGCGCAGGGCTGGGCAAGTTATTTCCCCGGCTCGAGACAAGATCCCCCAGGAGGGCAGGGTCTCCCTCGTGCCTGGTCCCCAAGGCACACGCCAGCGCGCCGTTCCTCGGCGGGGGCGCCCACTTAACTCCTGGGCCTCAGAGGCCGGGGCGGCTTCAGGACCACAGCGCACCGGTGGAGTCCCCAGCCCCGCGCTGCCTGCGAATCAGGACCCCCGCGGCCCCTGCCCCGCGTCTGGCTTCGCGTCTTCACGCCGGCAGCCCTGGGTCTCCGCGAAGCGGAGGGAGACGCGCGGAGCCCGCCCGCCCTCTCCTGCCGCCCCGCGCGTTCGCGCCCCGGCTGCACGCACCGGCCTCATGGCGCGGGCGGGGGCCCCGGGGGGCGGGCGGGGGCCGAGGCCGGTGGCGCGCTCCTTGCTCCTGCGGCAGCCGAGCGCCTGCCTGTCCGGCTCGGGCGATGGTGCGGCCTTAAATGTGCGGCCCGCCCCTCCCCGCCCCTCCAGCGGGCTGCGCGCCCGGCGCGCTTGGGCCGGGTGGGCAGTGCGGTCCCGCGCCCCGACCTGCCGTGCGCCCCGCCCAGAGGAGAGCCCCCGCCCACCCTTCTCTTCGAGACCTAATTGCTCGTCGGTGGGGATTGCAGCTCCCGGTGTCCCGGCAGTAAGAAGCCCCGGATGATCGGAGAATCGGCTTCAGGGGACGGTGATGGGGTCAGAGCGAACCGGGGGATAACCTGGAGACCCTCCGAGGGGCAGCTCCGTTCCTCTGCAGGGTCCAGACGGGGATGGAGGCGCTGTGAGGCCCGAGGGCTCCGGACGAGGCGCCCCGTGGGGATGGAGCCTCCCCTCCTCCGCAAGGGCTGCCCCACAGTCGCCATCACCCCCCTTCCCTTCTTCCCGAAAGGGCAGCGTTTGAACTCAAATCCCACCCCCAACCCCCCACTGCCCCCCGCCCCCGTGCAGCAGGGCAACAGCAGTGAGTCACTGAGTCCTAAGGGACGGGAAGACTCCGGCGACATCTGGTTACAGATACACATCACAGGTTCTCCAGCGTCGCAGCTCAAGCAGCAGTGTACTCCTGGGGAGGTCTGTGTAGGGAGATACAAACTTGGTATGAAATGTATTCCCGCTTTGCTGGGAATCCGGGAGAACGGGTCTTGCAGGCACAGAGTGGCTGCCCCTGCTCTATGTTTTTGGACACGCGGAGTAGAGGACACCTAGAGAGAGGCCCCTGGACTCGAGCTTCCAGAGCAAACCCGGTTCACACTGACTTGGTTAGGGGGCCAGGAGAGAGGGAGGTGGGGAGAGGAGATGGCGCAGGTTTAAAAATGAGTAGGTTGGGGACTTCCCCGGTGGTCCAGTGGTTAAGACTCCGCACTCCCAGTGCAGGCGGGCCGGGTTCCATCACTGGTCAGGGAACTAGATCCCACATGCACGGCGCAACGTAAAAGATCCCGCATGCTGCGATGAAGATCTCGCTCGCGGCAACGAAGACCCCGCGTGCGGCAACGAAGGCCCCGCATGCAGCAACGAAGACCCCGCGTGCGGCAATGAAGACCCCGCGTGCGGCAACGAAGGCCCAGCGCAGCCAAATAAGCAAGCAGGCAAGCAAGGAAATACATAATGAGTGGAAGCAGCCCCCTCGGAGAAGACCGCTGTTAATCTTGTTGGTGTCAAGTTTGGAAAAGGTCTCAGTTCCTACCAACTGCACGGCAGAGAACACTGTCCTGCCCGGGATGGTCCCGCAGAGATCCCGGCTTCCACCAGGTGTCTGTCTCAGCCACTGCTGCTGTGGCCCCTGTGGCAGCCTCTGATGCCATCAGGTGTCCTGGGTGTGCCCTTTGCCCCTGCCCCACACCCACCCTAACTCCAGAGGTACTGCTTCGCCGTTGCCAGACACCTTGCCCCAGAGTCCCGCGAGGAAAGGGCCTCCGGGTGTGTGTGATGCGGGCACCTGGAGTAGTCCTCACCTGAGAGAGACACAGACTCACCTCTCTCAGGCCCCAGGGCCTATCGACCCTGACCTCCACCCAGTCCTGGTGACCTCTCCTGGGCTGGCCGGAAAGGCCAAGGTACAGACTGGGACACCTTCTCAGCCCGAGCCTGCAGTAGCAGCTTCTGCTGAAGCTGGGTTCTCCTGTGTTTGAAAAGAAGCATATCCACGCTGGGTCTCTTCTAGGACTTTTCTGAGTGACAGGTATTACATATTGGGACAGGTTGTCATATGAAACTATTCCTAGCTCATTTTGATCAATTAATGCACTTAACGTATTTGAAATTGCACTAGACATAGGGGGTGGTTGGGAGAAATTGTCCTAAAATTGTGTTATTCTCTGCCCTGGAGGAAGTTACACTTGAGTTGAAGACCCAAACTCAACAAATAAACGATTGTAAGTGATCCCAGGAAGAACAGAATTTAGCACTAAATGGTATAGGTTTTAAGTGCTTTAGGAGTTTAAAGATGGGACGATCTCATTACTTAGAATTAGTTATCCAGATTTTATCTCTCCCTTAGCAGCCTCCACGAGAGGTGGGAGAGAGGCAGGTGGGCCTGTGTGTGTCAGTTACCCCTGGTCCCTGAGAGGCCCCTCCTGCTGCAGTTCTGGGGGACAGATGTCGCCCTCTGGCTCCCAAGGTGGAGGAAGAGGATCCAGGTGACAATGGGACGAGGAAGATTCCCTTCCGGCCTCACACCCACCACCCTCGTCTCCCAGGCACACGGCAGCCCCACACACCTGTGTCCATGCGTCCTGCCAGGTTATGACTGGACAGCATTTCTCCACCCATGAGGGCCTCCTTGAGTTGCAGTCAGAACGAAAAAACAAAAACAAACAAACCTTCCGTCAAGCAGGCTTCTGCACTGTTTCCTCATTTCTTCATTTATATGGGCGTATGAGCATCCTGCAGAAAGGAAACTGGCTTCCAGAAATCAGCACCTGGTCTGTGGTTATAGCCCTGCCTGCAAAGCCCAGGGCCAGGTGGGCAAGATGCTCCAGGATGGGTTGGAGCCTGCGGGGGCTCAGGCAGGTTGGGGGCAGCCACACTCACCTTTCTCCTCGTGGATATGCTCCCCCAAATGTTAGGGCACTATGGCATTCGTTCTCTGTGACTAATTTTGGGTAATAAGAGCCTTTTTCAGAAAATTACCATTTTCCTTTTAATAAGTGGTTGAAAAATACTGATTGCATTCTGGTCTTTGATTTGTGTTTTTTAATCTTAGGGGGAACACAGATTTTCCCCACTTGAATCATCTTCATCTTTGTCATGGAAGTTATAACGTATATACATATGTAACATATAAATCGCATAATATGTATGATATGAAGGATATCATTCATACAAATATGTTGGGCTAACTTTGCAGGAATTTGCCTCTTCTGATGAGTGAGGTGATGCTCTCTTGGCCACCAGCCCCCACATTCTTCAGAGTTAGGGAGCCAAACGCAGACACTCGATATTTATTTATTCCTGGAATATTTCTTGGAGGTTTGTGATATGTATGTCGCATCACACCAGGTCCTTCCTGGGAAAGAGCTTTCCACCTGGTTGACGAGGCAGGCTACATCAGCCCAGGCAGGATATTCACACATGACGGTCAAAGGCCTGACGAGGTCCAGCGCTGAGTCGGTGGGCAGAAGCCGGACTCCAGAACAGCCGAGGAAGGAGCGAACTGTGCAGTGGAATGATGGGCACTTCCCGAAGTGGGTTGAGTGCCAGTGCATTTTGAAGACTGGGTCACCTGACTCAAGGGGGGCAGGTGAGGGCACTGGCTCCTGCACAGACATGACTGAGAGCGTTTCAGGGAGTAGCAGGAGGCCCGGCTCTCAGGGTGGGCTCCGTCCGTATGCCTTGGGGAATACTTGACGATGAGATGGCATAAAGGAAACGACGTTTTAGGAAGATGAGAGGTTCTGCAGCAAAAGCGGAGGGCCGGGCTTGCAGCTGCCCCGACGACATGAGACCTGAGCCCAGCTGCCCCCATCATAGGCTCCTGTCAGCCAGCAGAGCGTCAGCGAGGTTTGAGTGTTGGCACCCTGATGCCCTGAGCATGTTTAGGCCCTAAGCAACCGTTATTTCAGATATAATTTATTTGTTCTGTCAAGAGTCTTTGAAATGAAACAAGGGAAGGAAGGGCAAACGATGGTCACCCAATCTAAGTTAGAGGAGTTTCTAGACTCTCCCCTCTGGGTACCGCCCATAAATGTACATTTATCCTGTGTTTCCAGGGTGAACTGAGCTGTTCTAAGGTCTGTGGGGGAGGGGAGCTATGGGATTAAAGAATATCATAAGAGACATGCTCCATCTCACCCACAAAGATCAGCTTCAATCTCATAATAGTGATGAGGGGCTGTCATCCTTTACAAAGATCTAAGGTAATTAAAAAAGAGTGTGGGGCTTCCCTGGTGGCACAGTGGTTGAGAGTCCGCCTGTCAATGCAGGGGACACGGGTTTGTGCCCCGGTCCGGGAAGATCCCATATGCCGCAGAGCGGCTGGGCCCGTGAGCCATGGCCGTTGAGCCTGCGCGTCCGGAGCCTGTGCTCCGCAACGGGAGAGGCCACAGCAGTGAGAGGCCCGCGTACCGCCAAAAAAAAAAAAAAAAAAAAAAAAAAAAAAAAAGAGTGTGACCTTTCCCCAGCGATGTTAGTAGAACTGTCTTCATCTCCCCCAGTTTTCATGCCTGGTCTGTCCCTGTGAGATGCCACGTTCGGTTTTGGGGTGAGAAGAACGACGTGATCCTTACGGGGTCAGTGTTCCATGTAAGCCAGGCACAGAGAACTGTAGCTTCATCATCTTGGTTATCTCTCGTCCTCTCTGATATACTTTAAATAACTGTCTGTGATAACCCAGCATCTTAAGTCAGCATGAAGTAAGCTGGCCTGGCTCTATGAACGCATCTCTCCTGGGATCAGCACTTCAAAATTCCAAAAGTTTACTCTAGAAGCAAACGGGAATAAGAGAGAAGGAAGACAGCCCAAATGCCTGGCTTCATTCACACCAGGGCCCGACTTAGTCCTTGCTGATCCAGAAAGGTGCACAGGAATGGGCCGTCCACAATGTGGCGCAGACTCCACAGCGTGGCTAGGCTCGGCATTTCCTACACAAGCCTGAGGAAAGGAAAGCAAGTGAAGGAACTGAGAAACTGCTTTCCAGGGACAAGCGGGAGGAAACGGGCAGCTGCTTGGCTGCATGTTCTACTGGGAAGTTCCCCGAAGAGGCGAGTGGGCAACTGAGGTTCTGAAGTTGTGTCTGCCGTCACGCGGGAAGGGGTCAGACCTGCTGGATAACGAGCCGCTGGGCCCCGGGGAGAGGTGGAAAGCCAGGAGGAACACGAACACGTTTAAGGAGGTCCTACTGCGGCTGCCAAAGTGTCCCCTGAAGAAAGGAGGCCACCGGCTGCCGAAGCACAGCTTGTGTGAGTGAACCTGCGACCAGCATGACAGCGGGGGAGCCTCGGGTCTGACGGCTCAGCCATCACCAGCTTCCAGCCTTCTTAGACTCTGGACTGACCTTTCTCCTCACGTTAGTCTCTCTTTCCTCCCTCTTAGGGTTGCCAGATAAAACACTGGCACGGGATATGGGAACATGTGTATATGTATAACTGATTCACTTTGTTATAAAGCAGAAACTAGCACACCATTGTAAAGCAATTAGACTCCAATAAAGATGTTAAAAAGAAAAACAAAAAACCCCACAGGCACCTGTTAGTGTTGCCTTTCAGATAAACAGTGAATACTTTTTTAGTAGGTCTCAAATATCACATACGACATACTTACACTAAAACTATTCATTGTTGAGCTAAAGTGCAAATTTAACCAGATGTTGTTTGCTAACGTTGGCAGCTGGCTTCCTCTGGATGCCGTGGGGCCCCTTACATCAACAGGCACAATGGGGACCCTGGCCCAAGCTCTCCTGTCTTCCGTTTCTCCACCAGATAGGAAAATAAAAATATTCAGACTTTCTCTTTTTGCCGTGCCAGTCCCGGATTTGTCTTGAGACTGTCAACTTGAATGAGTGTGGAAGTAAGTTTTTTTTTTTTAATCCCCTATCTCTTTAGCCAGAAAGTTCTTACCACTGTGCAGAGGTCACATTCTTGGAACTGAGGGAATTCGGTGCCGCCTCAAGACCAACTGTGAATTCTAGAAGCGACCAGCAGAGGGCGCACATCCCACCACCGCACCTGGACTCAGCATCCCTGGTGAGCTCATCACCTTCCACCAGGCCACCTGCAGTCGCTCGGGCACCAAGAATTTACAGAACACCCGCAGGCGTGGCCACTTCGTGCCAAATACTTCATTTCTGATGGAGCGAAGGACAACTTGGTAAAAGACAAGTCCCAAACAAACAAACCGTTAAAAAAAGAACACCAGTAAAAGAAAAGAAGCAACAATAAAACTCCAGTGATAATTACCACAAAGCAGCAGTGAACTACGACGCTACCAGAAAAAGCAAACTGTCATGGTTTCCCTACTCCTGCGGCTGGATGGGATTTGGAAACACCACAGTCAGCCTTCCAAGTCTTGCTTCTTCCCTGAGGCATTCTCTGAGGAGTAGCCCACCTCACCCGCGACCTTCTCCAAGGGGCTAATGCTTTCCTAGTGAAGGGGAGCAGAATTTGCCTCCCCAAGTATGTCTCCTGGGCGTATTACTTCTTTTAAGCTGCTTATTTTCCAAGAAACAGCAGGCATGGGGAAAACTCTGAAAACCAAGTAGGAGCTGCCCTCTCGTGAGAAACATTTGCATCTGTAAGGGAGATCTCCGTTTGTAAGGGTGTCTCCCAAACCTCCAGAGCCATCAGTGGAGCAGCAAGGACTTCCATCTGTGTGACGGCCCCGCCCTTGTCTACTGTGCTTTGCCTGGTCGCTGCCCCTAACTGCTTCCCCATCTTCAACATCCTCTTTGGTCTTTGGCTGAGGACGGTACATGAGGTGAGGACTTCGTCCGTTTTGGCGAGTTACTCCGTTTTCCTGGGTCTCTTCCATGTGTACGCGTCATTAAACTTGTTTGATCTTCCCCCTGTTCATCTGTCTCATGCCAATTCAATTCTAAACCAGCCAGACGAACCTAGAAGGGAGAGGAGAATTTCTTCCTCCCCAGCAGGAGTCTTGGCCCTACAGAGCCCTGATGCTTCATTTCATTTGTTTGTCTCCCCATCAAGGAGATATGCCCTTCGATGCCACGTCACAGACTTTCTCGGTCTTTCAAGACACGGCCACGGCCACTGGCATGTAGTAGGTGCCTCCAAGGCTCAATTCTCTTGGAGAAATGAAAAACTTTAAAAAATGTCATTTTATTTACTTATTTAACAAATTTATTTATTTATTTGTTGTTTATTTTTGGCTGCTTTGGGTCTTTGTTGCTGCACGCGGGCTTTCTCTAGTTACCTCGAGTGAGGGCTACTCTTTGTTGCAGTGTGCGGGCTACTCATTGCGGTGGCTTCTCTTCTTGCGGAGCACGGGCTGTAGGCGCACGGGCTTCAGTAGTTGTGGCTCGCAGGCTCAGTAGTTGTGGCTCGCGGGCTTAGTTGCTCCGCGGCATATGGGATCTTCACAGACCAGGGGTTGAACCTGTATCCCCTGCATTGGCGGGTGGATTTTTAAGCACTGGGCCACCAGGGAAGTCCCACTGTCCCATTTTTATAAACACTGTTTTAGAGCCAGATTCCTTGTGGTTTGTTCTGAAGCCATTTTTCTAACCTTGGGGTGTCTGGGTAGCAGTGGGGGGCAGACGATGAACAGTCAGCTCCAGGAGAGAGAAGTGAGGAGTAGAGGCTCTGGTTTTGAAATATTTGAGAGGCTGCAGTGAAGTGATTTGAGTTCTTAGATTTCCTAGGAACTCAGAGAGGCCAAACTACTTCTGCTAAATTTTATGCTGGTTATAAGCTCTGTTTTCAAATGCAGCATGTAAACTGTTTCTACAAAATAAAAGGAAAAAGGGAATTCAGCAACTTTCTGGTGGATTTGATCAGCATAGACTTCACATCTACAGCTCACAGGGTCCGGACTTGGAGGTTCGGGTACCGGAAAGATCCAA
This sequence comes from Orcinus orca, assembly GCF_937001465.1. Taxonomy (NCBI): domain Eukaryota; kingdom Metazoa; phylum Chordata; class Mammalia; order Artiodactyla; family Delphinidae; genus Orcinus; species Orcinus orca. The sequence continues at coordinate 78,454,223 of NC_064576.1, forward strand.
ACAACCTCCTAAACACCCTTGTTTTCTTGGCCCCTTTGGTCTCAGCCACACAGACTCAGATTATTCAGCTATAATTATTAATGCATGAGAAGGGGAAACACAGAAGGCGGCTTCTTGAGGATTCTGTTTATCTTATCTGTGGTGCCCCAAAGGTGTACCATGGAATCTTAGTCCTGCAGCATCGTCATAAGGACAAATATTGATACATTCAACAAGGTTTTATACTGTGCACTTTTCATCCTTGGAGAGTTGCTAAGCTATTAGCATTTAAAAGGTGCTAGGACCCCACTAACCTCCCTCAGAGGGACGTTTACTGGAACAGAAAATCTGATTTTACAAGGTCATGTTAAATCAGAAGGTAATTTGTCCAAACACAGTTCACATGCAGCATCTAACCCCGCACTGAGAATGTTTCCTGCCTTTCGAAGCCTGCAGACTTCTTCATATACCCAGCCTGCTCCAGGACACTGAGGTAAGATCCTTCACCTCTCCTCTGCCAGGTGCTGAGCAGGGCAGGTGTTAGTGCGGTATCTACAATGGGCTTGATGATTTGGAGGATATGAAGAAGTAATAAGAATGGTTTTATTCAAAAGTTTAAAAAATTATTTGCATAAATATGTCCACAGTAGTGATTTTTATTTATTAAAAAATTTTTTTTAATTTATTTTATTTGGCTGCGTTGGGTCTTCGTTGCTGCGTGCGGGCTTTCTCTAGTTGTGGAGAGCGGGGCCTGCTCTTTGTTTGCTGTGCACGGGCTTCTCATTGCGGTGGCTTCTCTTGCTGTGGAGCACGGGCTCTAGGCGTGCAGGCTTCAGTAGTTGTGGCACGTGGGCTCAGTAGTTGTGGCGCATGGGCTTAGTTGCTCCACGGCATGTGGGATCTTTCTGGACCAGGGCTCGAACCCGTGTCCCCTGCATTGGCAGGTGGATTCTTAACCACTGTGACACCAGGGAAGCCCCACAGTAGTGATTTTTAAGTGGCAAACATTTGGAACTATTCAAATGTCAAAAAAGGGGCTATGACTTAAAATTATAGCATAGTAACATGAATGAATATCATGAATTAATTGGAAAATATGGCTATCATGTAGAAAATATCAGTATGAGGGCATGCTTAAATGAAATAAAGTTAGGTGAAAATAGCAGAAAATAGGTTATGTGTACAATGATTACCATGATGTGGAATTATATGTGTGTACGTTAGCAAACATGAGAGAATTTGAATGAGGTTGCTGGTTTAGAATGCAATATACATTGGGCTTTTTTTTACCCAACCACTCAAGTTTCTAAAAAAGAGCAGGTGGAAAACCTCCCAAGTGTGTGGAGTGGGGGCCCTCATTTCACTTACCTGGGGCTGGGCAAGGACAGACGTTCAGGCCGGGGTCAGCTTGATGAGTCCACTTGACGAAGCTGCAGTCTCAGGCAGTTCAATCTAATGCCCTTGTCAGTGCTGTTGTGAGGCATTTGGAAGCGGGGACTGACGTCGAGAGTCAGTTGACTTTAGGGAGATGGTCCTGGATTATCTGGGTGGGCCCTGTGCAAGCAGACCAAAGGCCTCGAGAGCAGCTCTCGTGGCCCCCAGCCCGCTCCCTGACGGCCTTCAGACTTGCCCTTCCAGCCTGCACAATGTCGTGAGCCAGGGCTCTTACTTACCTGTCTCTGACTGGTTTTGCTCCTCCGGTTGAATTTGGACTAAGTTGCTAGAAGCACTTTAGAGACGGCACATGGAAACTCAGTGGGGAGCCCAGAGCAAGTGAGTGCCGGTGAGGACGATCCAGACCTGCAACCTGGAGTTATCTCTGCTATGCAGCCTCTTCTTCATTTTTCTGACTTGGGGCAAAAGGGAAGGGTGGCCTTCTTTGTAAAGTTCCACAGAAGTTTTATGAGAGCTGATAGAACTGCCTTTGAAATGCTAGAAACTATGTGTCCAGCCCCCTCCCTGCTCCAAGCTCGGAGAAGAGCACCGGCTCTTGAGGGACCCGTTTCACTGCTGCTCTCCTTGGTGAAGGCAGGCAGCCACACTGCGGGGTCCCGGGACCCGACAGGCAGTGTCCCAGGGAAAGGTGGCAAAAAGGGATTCCAAGGGGAACTGGTGGTTACAGCTGCATAAGCTCACTTCCCGCCTTGTAGCCACACAGGAAAGTCAGCGCCCACAGCCCCCAGACTTGACTGGATTGCAGGTGGCGGAAGAACGGGGCGGAGAGGAGTGGAAGCCGTGTTCTCACAGGCAACACGCAGCATCCTGTTCCACTAACTCTAGAGGCAGGGAGATAGATTGGAAAGTCTTGGAAAGTTCCCTCCAGAAAAAATGTTTGTATGTAATGAGGCACTAAATTTATCCTTCCACGTCAGAGGGTTAGCTCCTCTCCAACCAGGTAAAAACCCTGGGCGTGAGAAGGAGAGGACGCCCCAAGTATACATACTTAGGATTAAACTTTGTAGTTTCCTTATGAGTTCATCGTATCCTTAAAATAGAATTTCCATCTGTGTTCTCATAAAGTCTGTGTAAATACGGATTCTAACATAGGTTGGAAAATTATATCTTCAAGGCCAGATGTATGATTTGCAAGGAAGATTCATTTCCTCTAGTAATTCCCTCATTTGGGGAGCAAAGAACCAGGAAGGATGGAAAAATAGAAATGAATTTATGATGGCCCTGACTGTATAAGGAAAGCTTTATGAGTTTGATAAGGGCCTTTGTACAACATTTTTGCATGTTATATGTAATATGAGTAATTCTCTTTTTAAGTAAACACAACATACAATACTCTATGCTTAATAAAGCAGGGAAATAATTTATGTATTCTCCACCCTCAAAATTAAAATGCCATGTGTTAGACTGTAAGGTGTGAGAGGACTACGCAGCCTTGTTAGGTAATGAAGAAGGGCAAAGCCACAAAGATGGAAGCAGTGGGTGTAAAGCTGGGGATTGTGGGAAATTCTGTGGTTCAAGAAGGAAAACAGGTAGGTAGCTGATAGCGAACAAAGATGCTCGGGACAAAGATGGTTGTAGGAAACTCAAACTGTGAAGAGGCAACTGGAACCATTGGTTAGTGTTCAGTTGTTTGATTTCCATGACAAGCATTTTAATAGCCTTAGACAAAAAATTTTCAGACTAGCATATTATTTCTCCTACTCCTTGTCATTTATGATAGAAAACTATGGGAAATTAGTAAGAAAATAATTTTAGGAATCACTTTATTAAAAAAATTCATTCTTCCATAAAGTAAGATACATCGGGATTTCCCTGATGGCGCAGTGGTTTAGTCTCCACGCTCCCAATGCAGGGGGCCCGGGTTCGATCTCTGGTCAGGGAGCTAGATCCCACATGCATGCCGCAACTAAGGAGCCTGCCCACCTCAACTTAGGAGCCCGCCTGCCTCAAATAAGACTTGTGAAACCAAATAAATAAAATATTTTAAAAAATGTTCTCAAAATAAAAAAAGAGATACACTTGTAATCTTTGGAAGCACCCACTTAAGTATCAGATTTTATTTGAATTTATATATTATGTTCTGTTGTTTAGAAGTTGTTAATATTTACATTAATTAATTGATGAAATACATGATTGGTGAGTCAAAATACTCTAAAGATTGGGCAGAATAAACAACAATAATAATAAAAGCGAATCTTCATTGGAAAGGACATAATTTCCTGTCTTGTAAGAATCATTGCTTCACATTGATCTTTCCACTGGTAGCTATCATTTAGTGAGTGTTCTTATGCAATGGGTATACTAGAAATATAACTTTATTAAAATTTTTTGAATTGAGATATAATTGACATAAAGCTCTTTTTTAGTCAAAGATTTTAAATTACAAAAGTAACATAGCACTGTATAAAGTGCCACCCACCTCCATCCTTGTTCTCAGAAATCATCACCTTGACGTCGCTGGGGAAGACAGTTTCAAGAGGCCACAGATTTCTGCCAGTCATGGAGGTCACCCAAGCTGCGGCGTCTGTGACTGAGGTTAAGGCCCGTGATCCCTGAATATTCATTGAGCACCAATAGTGTTCAGGTGGTGGGAATGAGACTCAGATCACAAACTCGGGCATGTGAGAAAAAGAACTTTATTTTCTATAACTAAGGTATAATTTCTATTTCAAGATCCATTTGCCAGGTGGTGGGAAGTCAGTTTTGTTATGATGGGGTTATCCCAACTATCCCTGGTGTTGGGTCTGTGTAGCTCCAGGTTCTGTTCCTGGAGTTTTCTGTCCTCCTAGAGGGACACCTGCTGTTGCTTGAGATGGAAGACGGGAAGCCCTGAGTTTGAATCGTTAGGGTTACGGGCTTGGTGGGGAGGCACCTGGGGACATGAGGCTGCCGCACAACTGCTCTCCTGGCTGGGCTGGTCCTGGAGTCGTGACCTTGATGGTCTCATGGTGGAAGGAGAGGTAAACCTCTGATCCTAATAGCTTTTGCTTCTCTTTCTTCTTTTTTTTTTTTTTTGGCTGCGCCGTGTGACTCGCGGGATCTTAGTTCCCTGACCATAGACTGAACCCAGGCCCAGGCAGTGAAAGCGCTGAGTCCTAACCACTGGACCGCCAGGGAATTCCCTAAATCATGGGCCCCAACCCCCAGGCCACGGACCAGACCGGTCCCAGTCCTTGGACTGTTAGGAACCGGGCTGCACAGCAGGAGGTGAGCGGCAGGTGAGGGAGTGAAGCTTCAACTGCGGCTCTCCATCGCTCCCGTAACCGCCTGAACAACTCCCCCGTCACCCCGCCATCCGTGGAAAAATTGTCTTCCATGAAATCTGTCTCTGGTGCCAAAGAGGTTGGGGACCGCTGCCCTAAATGCACTACTTCTAATGTTCACAGTTAGATTTGATGTGTTTAGCACATGTCCTTAATCGGGTTAAGGAAATTTTTGTTGTTGTTGTTGTTTGTTTGTTTGTTCGTTTTGCGGTACGCGGGCCTCTCACTGTTGTGGCCTCTCCCATTGCGGAGCACAGGCTCCGGACGCGCAGGTTCAGCGGCCATGGCTCACGGGCCCAGCCTCTCCGCGGCATGTGGGATCTTCCCAGACCGGGGCACGAACCCGCGTCCCCTGCATCGGCAGGCGGACTCTCAACCACTGCGCCACCAGGGAAGCCCAAGGAAATTCTTTTTTATTCCATATTTGCCAAGAGCTTTAATAAAAACAATTCATTTATTTATTTAATAATAGTTCAGTAAATAGAAACTACTATCTAACAAATAATGAATAATTGTTGAATTTTGATTATTTATGTGGCTTTTTGTGACTACGCTACTTTTTAGAATAGTTTTAGATTTACAGAGAAATTTTTTTTTCCCACATCTTTATGGGAGTATAATTGCTTTACAATGGTGTATTCGTTTCTGCTTTATAACAAAGTGTATCAGCTATACGTATACATATATCCCCATAACCCCTCCCTCTTGAGCCTCCCTCCCACCCTCCCTATCCCACCCCTCTAGGTGGTCACAAAGCACCGAGCTGATCTCCCTGTGCTATGCGGCTGCTTCCCACTAGCTATTTTACATTTGGTAGTGTGTATACGTCAATGCTACTCTCTCACTTCGTCCCAGCTTACTCTTCCCCCCTGCCCCAGCCATGCCCTCAAGTCCGTTCTCTACGTCTGTGTCTTTTTTCCTGCCCTGCTACTAGGTTCATCAGTACTGCTTTCTTAAATTCCACATATATGCGTTAGCATACGGTATTTGTTTTCCTCTTTCTGACTTACTTCACTCTGTATGACAGACTCTAGGTCCATCCACCTCACTACAAATAACTCAATTTCATTCCTTTTTATGGCTGAGTAATATTCCATTGTATATATGTGCCACATCTTCTTTATCCATTCATCTGTCGATAGACATTTAGGTTGGTTCCACGTCCTGGCTATTGTAAATAGTGCTGCAATGAACATTGTGGTACATGACTCTTTTTGAATTATGGTTTTTCTCAGGGTATATGCCCAATAGTGGGATTGCTGGGTCATATGGCAGTTCTATTTTTAGTTTTTTAAGGAACCTCCATACTGTTCTCCATAGTGGCTGTATCAGTTTACATTCCCACCAGCAGTGCAAGAGAGCTCCCTTTTCTCCACACCCTCTCCAGCATTTATTGTTTGTAGACTTTTTGATGGTGGCCATTGTGACTGGTGTGAGGTGATACCTCATTGTGGTTTTGATTTGCATTTCTCTAATGATTAGTGACGTTGAGCGTCTTTTCAAGTATTTGTTGGCCAGCTGTATGTCTTCTTTGGAGAAATGTCTGTTTAGGCCTCTCGCCCATTTTTGGATTGGGTTGTTTGTTTTTGTGACATTGAGCTGCATGAGCTGCTTGTATTTTGGAGATTAAGGATTTACAGAGAAACTGAGCAGGTAGTACAGTACAGAAAATTCCCTTTACCCTCTACCCCACACATACATTTTGCCCTATTATTAACATCTCAGATCAGTGTGGTACATTTGTTACAATTAATGAACCAATATTGATACATCATTATTCACTAAAGTTCATACTTCATTTGAATTTCCTTAGTTTCTTCTCAATGTCCTTTTACTGTTCCAGGATCCCTTCCAGGCCACCACACCATACTTAACTGTCAGGTCTTTGTCAGCTCCTCTGGCTGTGACAGTTCCTCAGACTTCCCTTGTTTTTGATGACCTTGGAAGTTTTGAGGCACAGTGGTCAGGTATTTTGTAGAATATCCCTCAGTTGGAATTTATCTGAAGTTTTTCCTTTCTTTTAAAAAAATTATTCATTTAAAAAAAGAATTGTGATATAGTTGACGTATAGCATTATATTAGTTTCAGATGTATAACATAGTGATTTGATATTTGTATATATTGTGAAATGATCACCATGATAAGTCTAGTTAACATCCATCACCAAACATAGTTACACATTTTTGTGTGTGTGTGATGAGAACTTTTAAGATCTACTTTTTTAGCAATTCTCAAATATACAATACGGTATTATTAACTATAGTCACTGTGCTGTACATTACATCCCCATGACTTATTTATCTTATAACTGGAAGTTTGTACCTTTTGACCCTCTTCATCCATTTCCCTCATCCCCACCCCCCTCTGACTCTGGCACCCACCGATCTGTTTTCTGTTTCTATGAGTTCAGTTGTTTAAGCTTCCACGTATAAGTGAGATCACACAGTATTTGTCTTTCTCTGACGTATTTCACTTAGCATAATGCCTTCGACGTCCATCCGTGTTGTTGCAAATGGCAGGATTTCCTTGTTTTTTATGGCTCAGTAATATTCCATTGTGAATATAGACTACATCCTCTTTATCCATTCCTCTGCTGTTGGACACTTAGGTTGTGTCCGTGGCTTGGCTATTGTAAATGTTGCTATAAACACAGGTGTGTAGATCTCTTTTCAAGTTAGTGTTTATGCTTCCTTCAGATAAATACCCAGAAGTGGAAATGCTGGATCATATGGTAGTTCTTCTAAAAATTTTTGGAGGAACCTCTATACTTTTTTCCATAGTTGCTGAGCTAATTTATATTCTCACCAACAGTGCACAAGGGTTCCCTTTGATGCTTTTTCTTATTATTAGACTGGGATTATGGGTCTAGGGGGAGAAGACCATAAAGGTGAAGAGCCAGCCTCATCACATCACATCAAAAGTACACACTGTCAATATGATTTATCACTGATCATACTGACCTTGACCACATGGCTGAGGTCCACTGTAAAGTTACTCTCCCACCCCTGCCATCCATTCTGTACTCTTTAAAAGGAAGTTTGTGTGCAGCGCACACGTAAGGAGTGGGGAGTTATAATTCACTTCCCTGATGGTGGAGTAGCTAAATAAATGATTTGGGATTCTTCTGCATGAGAGATTTGTCTATTTTCCCCATTTATTCATTTATTCCCTGGTATCTTTTTTTTTTTTAATTTTTTGAGTACTGAATCAATTTCTTTCTATTCTTTTATTTTTCTTTTTATTCATTTTTTGGTTAGTTTTGGTAAGTTATACTTTATTAGGAATTTTTTATTTCATTGAAGTTTCTAGATTTATTGACATAAAAGTCATTTGTAGTATTCATTTATGATTTTTAAAACTCTACCTCATATGTAAGTGTGTCACCCTTTTCATTCTAAAGTTGTGAGATGTGTAATCTTGCAAAGGGTTTGTATATTTTAATACTCATTGTGAAGAACCAGCTTCGGTTTTGTTGATTGCCTCTATTATTTTTGTATTTTTTAATTTCATTACTTTTTACTCTTATCTGTATTATTTATTCTCTTCCTACTACTTTCTTTACATTGTTGTCCCTTCCCCAGTTCACTGTGTTTGTTTTCAATTTTTCATGTTGTCACATAAATGCATATAAAGTTTAAATTCTCTCTATAGCTTGCCTTAGGTATTATCCACAGGTTCTTAAAATGCAGGCTTTTTTAAAAGTTAGAAATATTTCAAAACTTTCATTGTGTTTTTCTGTGGAGCCAATGATATTTAGAAGTGTGCTTTACAATTTCTAGATATAGGTGCTTTTTAAAACCATCTTTATTATTGATTTCTAATTTAAAGATATTATGATCAGACATATGGTTTGTGGAGTATCTAAAATTTTTTTAACTAGCTGCAGACTTCCTTTCTGACCTAACACAGAATCGGATTTTCTAAAACATTTCTTGTACGCTTGAAAAGACTGTATATTCCGTATTCCTGACGTTGGGGTATGGGTTTCTACATATATTGCTAGATTAGGCCAGAGACTTCCGAAACTTCTCAGCTCCTAGTGTCTTGGTAATTTCTTTGCAGCACCCCTAGACCAAAAGAAATGCCTACTGGGTCTGTTTAAGTAGTTAGATCCAAATGACTTAATAAGTATTTGTGTTCTAACAACATGTAGATGTTTGAAAAATAATACTTATATTGACAGAAAAAATTTTTTTTTCACTTCTTCAATCACCATGTGGCTTAGGAATGGGATGCAACTGCCTGTTGGGCCTGCATGAGTTCTCAAACCCTGGAAGCAGATTGAACGCTGTTGCCACCCTCATTTCCCAGGCAGCTTTACGTTCCCATGGTAATTGGTTTTTATCACGACAAGTGCTGAAACCCCGGCTTCACAAAGATAACGAGGTTGTGGAAAGAATGTCATACGATCTAACGTTGAAACGGTGAACTCTCTCAAGCTCAGGCCTTGAGTGTCTGACCAGATGTTGAGTGTGGCTGTTTTCCTTGAAGCTTGAACTGTCCCAGGGCGTCCTCATAACTCCTCTTCTGCACCAAGCACCCTGGGGTGCCTTGGGGTAGAGTTTGGGAACCTTGGGATTAGGCTCATTACTTGTGTTGCTCAGTCATTCTATAATTTTATTATTATTTTTACATGTTTGATCTTTCAGTTTCTGATTTAGAGGTGTCTAAAAATCTCCCATTATGATTGTGGATTTGTTCATGCCCTCTAGTAATTTATGCCAGTTTTTGCTCTATGGCTTAGAGTCTCAATAGCGCTATTGTATCTTCCCGATGAATTTTCCCTCTCGTCATTAGGTAGGCACCTTCTATCTTTATTAATAATTTTTGCCTTATATTCTATTTTTCTGGTATTAATATTGTGACACACTTTTTCTTTTGGTTGGTATTTGTCTGGTAGATCTCTTTCCATTAATTTATTTTCAATCTTTGTCAATTTCTTTTAAGGTTTGCCTCTCGTAAGTGATACAGAGGTGGATTTAAAAAACAACACAGACTGATAGTGTTTGATTTTTATAGGTGAGTTTAGCCCATTTTATTCATTTTACTTTATTTTTATTTTTTGGCCACGCTGCACAGCATGCGGGATCCCAGTTCCCCTTCCAGGGATCAAACCTGTACCTGCCACAGTGGAAGCGTGGAGTCTTAACCACTGGACCACCAGGGAAGTCCTCTAGTCCATTTTATTTTGTCCAACTTATGTTGGCTACTTACATCTACCTTCTGACTTTGGAACTGCACCCCGTCCTGAATCACTGCAGACTCAGACACGCGGGAACTGTGCTGACGGATGCATCTTTCCCAAGAAACAGGCAACAAGGAGGAAGCGGTGGGATGATGGCGCCTTTCCAACTGGGCTTTGGGTCCATGGCCTTTTTCTGGCTAGAGTTGGGGCTAGGAATCACCCTCTCAACAGGCATCTTTATAGTTCGTTTGGGAAAATAGTTGTCCAGACTCAAACATATTTGTCCAAGGGGAAGTTTGATATAGAGAAAAGAACACTGGATAAGAAACTGGGAAACCTGTGTTCTTCTGTCAGTTAGTAGCTGTGTGATCCACCCCATTCCCTTCTGGAATAACACCGGCCTTGCCTAGTTCACAGGATTGCCCGAGGATCAGATGAGACAAGGATGGAATGCTTTGTGTTCTACAAGAGCTTGTACCTGGTGGGTGGATCCGTGGTCCTCAAGGCTGGCTGCGCACACATCTATCACCAGCCCTTGGCTTCTCCTCCTGCTTTTCCTCTTTGACTGTCACTGTCCTTTTGTGATAGAGTCTCCTGTAGAGTGTAGCAAGGCTCGAGACCTGGAAGGGCAGCACGGGCCTGTTCATGGTGCTCTGCTGGGATAACTCTGGGAGTGGCTGACCACGGGGAAGAGGAAGTGGAAGCCATAATAAAAATCGCTCGCATTTTCTTTGAGCTCAGTTGCTCAGTTTCACCAAGCAACTCTTTGCATGGAGCATTCAGAGTCAGTTGTGTTACACATGCCCTCTTGCCAGCTGGGAGGAGAAGGAACCAGCAGCTTGCACTTCTAGGGCTACTGCATGGCCACCACTTCCACAGCGAGACTGGCCAGATGATCTGGGGTCAGGAAAAGGTGCTGGCGCTAGGGACTCGTTTCCTGGGGTGCAAATGGTCTAAAACATTTACTGGGTTATTAGTACCCACGGGGTGTGGTTTGGGCAGGCTCTGCAGCTCTCCATACCTCTCCAATATCTGTGAAGGGCTTGAAATCCTATCATTATAGTTTCCTCTTCATGGACCTTGAAAGCTTTTTGATTTCTAAGAGCCTTATTTGAAACATACACATCCTTCAGCGATTATCAGCTGGTCATTTTAGAGGGGTGCCAGTCAGCTGAAGGCAAGACCGTGACAAGAAGGGTGAAGCTGGGGTCATGGGGGCACAGAAGTGGGGAGAATGGGCAAGATAAACTCTGCTTACTTCCCAATTTTGTTGAAGGCTGGTCTTGGTTTTAGTTTGTATCATGTTAGGCAAGGGTCCCCGATCCCTGGGCCACGGACCAGTACCGGTCCATGACCTGTTAGGAACCGGGCTGCACAGCAGGAGGTGAGCGGCGGGCGAGTGAGTGAAGCTCCATCTGTATTTGCAGCCGCTCCCCATCGCTCGAATTACCGCCTGAGCTCTGTGTCCTGTCAGATCAGCAGCGGCATTAGATTCTCATAGGAGCGCGAACGCTGCTGTGAACCGCGCATGTGAGGGATCTAGGTTGTCCGCTCCACATGAGAGTCTAATGCCTGATGACCTGAGGTGGAGCTGAGGCGGTGACGCGTAGCACTGGGGAGCAGCTGCAGATACAGATTATCACTGGCAGAGAGGTTGGACTGCACAGAGACCATAATAAATCAATTGCTTGCGACTCATATCAAAGCCCTATCAGTGAGTGGCAAGTGAAAACAAGCTCAGGGCTCCCACCGATTCTGCATTATGGTGAGTTGTACAATTATTTCATTCTATGTTACAACGTAATAATAATAGAAATAAAGTGCACAATAAATGTAATGCGCTTGAATCATCCCCAAACCATCCCCCACCTCCGCTCTGTGGAAAAATTTTCTTTCACGAAACTGGCCCCTGGTGCCAAAAAGGTTGGGGACTGCTGACGTAATGTACTTCCCACTATGTCCACACAAAACAGCACTGAGACACACAGAGTTGGGATCAAGGCAGGAGCAAGCCCGCTTCTGTGCTCAAAGACTTGTGGTCTGGCAGGCACGAGACTCACCCTTGCCGTGATGTGGGCTTCTGGAAAGACTTTGGAATGCCAAGCTGCTGGTACAAACGCATATAGTGGCAGCGTAGGGTGGCCACGAGTTCTCTTGGAAGATGCCCTTCATGTTTGTTCAGTGGCAGAGGGGGTAACACTGCAGGAGTGGTGATCCTGGACCACTTCCTGTTTCCATGAATCTCCTGTTCCCATGCATCTCTCTGGCTTAAGCAAACTGTTAAACTGGTCTGGAGAGGCAATTCCAGAATAGTTAGCATAATTCCACACTGAGGTATGTTCATGGAGGAGAAGGCGGGTGAAAGGTCTTGGGATGCCCATTAAACCTAGCAACTGTGGAAAGACCCACCCCTGCTGATCTGAGCCAGGCTCCATCCAGCCTCACCCAGCCGGTGGCCACTGGGAAGCTGGAAAACCTCAGGGCTTTTTCTGAATCTTTGGCTTTCTTTTTTTGTGCCATCTTTTAATTGTTTTTAATATACTTTTCATTTTTATCTTTATTTTTTCAGTTCGAGCATTCTGCTTCTTCCACTTTCTTGCTCTTCATTTTCAGTCCTCTAATTTCACTTTCCCTTTTTTTATTTGGCCACACTATGCGGCATGCGGAATCTTAGTTCCGCGACCAGGGATCGAACCCGTGCCCCCTGCAGTGGAAGCGTGGAGTCTTAACCACTGGACCTCCAGGGAAGTCCCCCCATTGTTTATATCTTTACTTGTGGGGGACATTTGCTTATTGTCTGTATTCTCAAAGGCACCTGTCAGGACTTCCCTCGTGGCGTAGTGGTTAAGACTCTGAGCTCCCAATGCAGGGGAGTTGCAACTAAGAGCTCTCATGCCACAACTAAGGAGCCCACAAGCCGCAACTAAGGAACCTGTGAGCTGCAACTAAGAAGCCCGCCTGCTGCAATTAAGACCCGGCGCAACCAGAAAAAAAAAAAGCCACCTGTCTGCATGGTTGGAACCGACATGTGCTTTAGCAGGGAAAATTGTATCCAGATCGATCCATCAATGCATGAGGGCGCCGTGCAGAGGCGGCTGGTACCCTTCCCACATCCTACCTGTGCCCCGTCCCCCCAGTCTTTTTCCAGTCATGTTGCCCATGTGACAAACAGTGCTGCTGGGCTGAGTGGAGGCCGGGGGCCACTGGGTAGAGTAGTTAGGAGTAAGTGTGAGCCTTCAGCATGCTCCTTCTTTCATCTGAGTGGCTGCATGTGAGGACCTGGGGCAGCAGAGGCGCTGGAGGAGCCGCCAAAGAGGCCGCCGGACCCACACCTGGTATGGCATGATGCAGAAAACCCTTTGTGGTGCTAGCTGGGAACTCCTTGTTTCCACGTGGTATAGCTTGTCCAGATCGATGATTCGGGTGCACAGACGATGGGCCGTGGGGTCTGCTGGGGGTGGAGAAATGGAAACGGCAAGAGCTTTTGTGGGCCCAAGTCAGGTCACCTTGTTGTGACACCGAATCTGAGGAAGGCTGGGAATGTTCCTTAGGAGAATGATAGCATCATTGTCAGTTTGTGAGCAGAGGAATAACGGGGACAGATTTGTTTGGATTTAGAGAAAAGGATGCCTGGAGAGGAAAGGAAATAGAGCCAGGCAGGTCAGTTAAAGGGGAGAGAATTTCTCTGACTTCAAGTACTTCTAGTTGGAGACCTCAGGATTAAGCAGGATTATTAACCTCATGAAATACAATTCCAGTGACTGTACAAATATTGACTGAGTGGTAGAGAATGTAGCAGATATTTGTAAAAAGAGAGATTATTGTAGGCTGGGAGACCAGGAAGAGGAAAGACTTCACAAAGAGCAGGGATGTGAGACGGCTTCATAATATAGGCCGAATTTAGAAAGAAGGGGAGAAGAGAGTGGGCCTTCTGGGGGAGGGATTGATGTGCACAAAACTCTTGAGGCCAGAAAATCGTGTTAGACTAGTTTGGAGCGTACTATTCCGGGAATGCTGCATGACTGGGAGGTGAGACTTCAGAGTCAGATGGAGGACACATGGAAGAGAACCTCATATGCCATGGGATACCTTTCAACTTTATCTTGAAAGATTGCTCTTTCAATGTCACAGTGAAGAACTGGCGACAAGCCAGATGGCTGTCAATCAGGGGTGGTTAAGTAAGTTAGGATGCTGCCCATTGATGGTACACCATTCATCAGCTGTGCAGATTGACCTGGACCTAGGGGAACTCACGTGGAAAGACCTCCAAGGCATTGTTGAGTAAAACCATCAAGAGTAAGTAACGCCAGGGACTTCCCTGGTGGTCCAGTGGGTAAGACTCCGCGTTTCCAATGCAGGGGGCCTGGGTTTAATCCCTGGTTGTGGAACTAGGTCCTGCACTCAATTCTCAACTAAGAGTTCACATGCCACAACTAAAGATCCTGCGTGCAGCAACGAAGATCCCACATGCTGCAATTAAGACCCGGCACAACCAAATTTAAAAATAAATAAATAAATAAAAGAAAGGGAATGCTTTAAAAACAAAAAAAGCATAAGTAACGCCACTGTGTAAAGCGGGCCATGCCCGTCCCGGCAGCACTCCTCTGTACTCTTGAAGGTATGTGTGATCAACACACACAGATGGAAGTGAATGCATCCTGGTTCTGGAAGGATACACACAAACTGAGAACAGTGGTCACGTCCTGGCAATGGCCTGGGACTGGCCACACAATGCTGCCTGCTCTGGAGGGTCAGAGCCTTGTCCTTGGAGAGTTTTTCCTAACGAGATCACTTACCCAGACCCAGCTCAAGCTGGATTTCAACCGGTGTTATCATTTAGGTGGACCAGACTGGACTTGCTTTCCTTCCCATCAATTAAAATACATTTATGGTAATAGGACGCAGTAACTATTCTTGCAGAGATACGCAGAGCTCCCTTTTACCTAAAATTATCTTTCACTGAGGAAAAGTATTTCTGGTCAAGAAACACTCTTATGAGAGTGATATTTTTGTTTTCCTGTATGAGAAACTCTTTGATATCCTGTTTATAACCTATTTTCAAGAAAAATCTGAAGTGGACAATAACGTTAAAATACTTTAATCAAAACCACAGGATAATTAAAATATTTTAAAAGACAGACAAAAAATATTTAGATCACACACCAACGGGAAACACACGAATTATTCAATAGATGATACAGGAAAAATTAGTTATAGGATAAACTATATTTTGCTCAGTGGAGCTGGCGGCCGGCCGGAAATCCTGGCTCCTCGGGCTGGGGGCTGGGGGCGCCGGCCCGGCTGCTGCAGCCTGCAGGCTGTGACCCAGGCTTCCTGGTGCACGACAGCGTCACCCAGAGGGAAGACCCTCGGACGGTGGGCAGCATGACGCCGTCCACCGATGCACCTGTGGACCAGCAGTCTGGAGTACACACACCTGGGCCGTACCTGCTCATGCGCTGGATTTGATTTAATTCAGAGGATCCTCACCAGGGTTTTGGATGCAACATCATCACGGTGATGGAAGTTACAGACAGGGGTAATGAAGTAACCAAAGAGCCAACGAGGGGCTTCCCTGGTGGCGCAGTGATTAAGAATCCGCCTGCCGATGCAGTGGACACGGGTTCGAGCCCTGGTCCAGGAAGATCCCACATACCGCGGAGCAACTAAGCCCGTGTGCCACAACTACTGAACCCGTTAGCCACAACTACTGAAGCCCGCGCGCCTAGAGCCTGTGCTCCGAAGCAAGCCATCACAACGAGAAGCCTGCGTGCAGCAACGAAGACCCAATGCTGCCAAATATAAACAAATAAATAAATAAATAAATTTACTAAAAAAAAAAAGAGCCAATGAGGTGTGCATATGACCCGCTTCTCTGGACAATCTTCAAGAGGATGATTCTAAACCAGCCACGGCAACCTTGAAGGGTTTCCCTCCCGCGTGTACCCAAGGGTGACTGGAAACATTCCTGGGTTACTGCTCCCATGGAGGAGTACTTGCTAGTGCTCGCGCTTACTCACAGCGAGAGGCCACGTCCAGGTCCATCTGCAGCCCAGAGGCGACAGGTGGCCAAGCGGGTGGGGCGGCCCGGTCCGGCCGGAGCCCAGGGGCCCCCGACGACGCCCACGACCGGCCCGCGGAGCAGCAGAGCCCCCAGAGCTGTTCGGGCCGCTCCTCGGGGGACGGAAGGTTCCACCATCTCCGGTGCGTTGTTTCGAGGCGGCTGCTACCCACCCAGATGGGATGCATTTAGCTTTTCCGCCCACGCAGGGCGAGCCCTTCCATGGGCGCCGGCGGTGCGGGAATTGTTTCCTACTTTCTGGACACTTGCACGTGAAAGACGAAGACGGAAAAGTGTCCAAGTCGCTAAGAACTGCCTCACGACGAAGGTCCTGCTCGGGACAGCCCTCGCCCTCGCCGCCCTGGAGGCGGCGGCGGGTCGGCGAGGCTGAGCTGGGGGGATGGGGGGACGGGGACCCCGGGAGCAGACGGCCGCAGGGGCCCAAGAGCCGGTGCCCCAGTAGCCCCCGTGTCTGGCGCGTCCCGTCGTCCTACGCGGAGCGGTGCCTGGAGATCTCTCCGCTGAGCGGCGGCTGGTTCAGGGAGGGCAGCCCGGCGAGGAGCTGGTCCGGTTCCGGCCGCAGGTCCCGCGGCCCGCTCTGGTCGCGGGGAGACCCCGGGTGGGTGCCCCCGCTGGACGCGCGAGCCCGCGGTTAGCTGGAAGCCTGCATCCACGTGGGAACCGCTGGACCTGAGGACAGAGGCCCCGAACCAGGGAGCCGAGGACGCGTGAAACGAAGGCCACAGGCTCACTCTGTGCTTCCTTAAGTCAACATAAAACCTTTATATTAAAATAAAAATAAATAAATAAACAAACTCTATTTTGGCTTTCACCTCATACTATATGCCCAAATAAATTTCAGGTATATGAAAATCACTATCAAAATACAATAACAAAAAAGCAAGCAAAATGACTCAGAATTGTATTTTTAAAAATGAGCAGTCACGTTACAAAAGTGATAGAATGTCAGAAAATTTTCAGGGTAAGTCATCACTTTGGCAAATTAAAAGAGAAAAAAAGACCATAGTGTTGTATCGGAGGATGTAGAAAATGCACTCAACTATCCAAGTTTTGCTCATATAAATAACCTGTTAAACAGTAATGCCTCAAAACCTATAGCAAACATCATACTGAATGGTGAAATCTTAGAAGAGTCTCAGAAAAATGACGCGTGACACCCCTTTTATCGCCTCTGCAATTTAACATGACACTGGAGGATCTGGCCAGTGTAAAATTTGTACTGTCATATTAAATACTTACCCATAGAGAAAATCTAAGAAAATCTGGTTATGAACCATGGCTACTAATAAGTGAGTTCAACAATTTGTTGGATAGATATTTTATGAATTGAATAACACAAAGATATTTGGAAAATCCCCCAAACATTTTGAAATTAAGCAACATACTTTCTTCTTTTTTGAATTTTATTTTATTTTTATACAGCAGGTTCTTATTAGATATCTATTTTATACATATTAGTGTATATATGTCAATCCAATCTCCCAATTCATCCCACCACCACCCCCCCAAGCAACAAACTTCTAAATGACCCATGGGTAAATAAAGTCACAAGGGAAATTAGAAAAATACTTTGAAATGAATAAAAATGAAAATGAAAATCACAACGTATCATTTACGGGGTGCAGCATAAAAGCAGAAAAATTTTAGCTTTAAATGTTTATATTAGAAGAGAAAAAAAGGTGTAAAGTCACTCTCTAAGCTTCCAATTTGAGGTGCTAGGAGAATAAGTTAAACCCAAAGTAAGTAGGAAGGGAAAAGTGAAGACAGGAATAGAAATCTGAAATACAAAACAGACAAGCAATACAGAAAATAAAACATAAAGCTATTTTTAATGGATAAAAATGAGTAAATCTAGCTAGACTGGTTAAGAAAAAAGAAAAGGATCATAGATATTAAAATTTAATACTTTTGAAAACTTAAATGCAGTGGATAAATTTGCTGAAAGATTCAAATCAAATCACTAAAGATTCAAATTGCCAACTGTTAGCAAAGATGTGGAGTAGCTGAATGGCATTACAGGTGGAATGAAGACACAACTGTTTTGGAAAACAGTTTGGCAACCTTTTGTAAGTTAAGCATATTGCCTAGCAATTCCACTTCTAGTTATTTAGTCAAGAGAAGTGAAAATGTTTGCTTAGGCAAAAAGACTTGTACATGAATGTTCATGGCAGCTTTATTTAAAATAGCCCCAAAATGGAAACAACCCAAAAGTCCCTCAATAGGTAAGTGGATACACAATTTACAGAATATCTACACAGCAGAATCAATGTAAAGGAATTAACTACTGATACACACAATCTGGATGGCTTTTAAAAACATTATGTTGGGACTTCCCTGGTGGCGCAGTAGTTAAGAATCCGCCTGCTAATGCAGGGAAAACAGGTTTGAGCCCTGGCGGGGGAAGATCCCACAAGCCGCGGAGCAACCAAGCCCATGCGCCACAACAACTGAGCCTCCGCTGTAGAGCCCGCGAGCCACAACTACTGAAGCCCACGTGCCACAACTACTGAAGCCCGCGTGCCTAGAGCCTGTGCTCCGCAACAAGAAAAGCCACTGCAGTGAGAAGCCCGCGCCCTGCAACAAAGAGTAGCTCCTGCTCGCCGCAGGTAGAGAAAGCCCACGCGCAGCAATGAAGATCCAATGCAGCCAAGAAAACCCCAAAAAACAAACAAAAACCCCCCATTATGCTGAGCAAAGAAAGCCAGAGACAAAAGGTATATGCTGTATTATTTCATTTGTGTAGAATTCTAGGAAGGACAAATCTGATCTGTAGTGCTACAAAGCAGATGAGTGAATCTGTGGTGCTCCAGGTTATGGGTAAAGATTGGGAACCATTATGAGGTGATGGAAACATTCTGTATCGTGATTGAGGTGTCGGTTACGTGAGTGTATATGTCTGTCAAAACTCATCTAACTGTACACTCAAAATGTGTGCATTTTATTTTGTGTAAATTATACTTTAATGAAGTTGGTTTTAAAAAATTAATAACACCTTAATGCAATAACCAAATAGAAAATATAGTAAAAAAAAAAGACAATAGCAGCAAACTACAAGTTACTTCAAATGAAAACAAACAAAAATGTACAAGAACTTTATGGAATCAATTATTATATATTACTGAAAGACATGGAAGATCCAAATAGAGAAATAGGCCAGGTTTCATGAACGTAGAGATCAACATCCAGGAAGTGTGGGTTCTACAGAAATTGACCTGTAGATCCAATGCAATTCCAACAAAAATTCCAACAAATTGTTTGGTGGAATGTCGCCAATGAAAGAGTAAAATATCTAAGAATAGCTAAAATGTTTCTAAAAAAAAGAATTAATTGAATTGAATTATTGGATGTAAGAAATTATCATTTTGTGGCGAGCCTCTGTCGCTTGGCGGATGGTGCTGGTGTGGGACGATGGGGTCGCCTGCTTCAGGGCTGATAGTAAGATATGGAGCAGAACAGAAGGGGTGGCAACCAACCCCCCTGTGGCGCACTGGTGCGCCACGCCAGCCCTGGGACCCAGCCTCCACTCTCCCCTCCCCAGCTCTCTGGTGGCCAAAGTCGTGGGTTTGCAGAGAGACTGAGGGTGCGTGCTGCAGCTGCTAAATGGTGACCCCCAAAGTGGAAAAAGCCGCGCTCTGAGAACTGGCTGGTTCAGGCATGGGGAGAGTCCACACGAACAAACACTCACACCCACCCAGGGACACAGGTCAGTGCAAACCAGTCCGGGGGGCCCTCCCTCGTCCCACGGACAGGCCTCCAGGCACCTCACCTCCCTTTGCTTCCCTGTCCACCCACTTCAGGGCTCAAGAGATTCAACATTTGCGTAATGTTCACAAATAATTATTTACCGACAGTATTTTTCCTCTCCAGTTCTCACCCAGTTAAATTCACAGCAGATTTAACTGCTCTACCCTCAATTTTTATAAAAATAGCTTCAAACCCAAGGAATGGCCAGTGAATAGAAGCTGATTTATGGTTCAGCCTGTCCTGCTGTCTGAGTCAGTCCAGTCTGCGTTCCTGGCGGGAGGAGCTGTGTAGACGGACAGTGCTGGGCTGCCCACCCTCTAGGTCAGCTTCGTGACTGTGTCATGACCCTCTGTTGACTGAACAGAGTAGAACCAGCGGACGATCGCACAGGAATGGCAGTGCTTCCTGGCCCACCTGTTTCAGGCTTCATTAAAGCAACAGCGATCTCCTATTTTCAGTATTGCTTTCCTGCGGGCCGTTTTTCCTGATGCAGACAGTTCTGCGAGGCTGCACATCACACCATCCACTCAATCCTCTGAGCCTTGAAGACTCAGGCGGATGAGGGAGAAGCCCACAGGCCCCGGGGCTGTGGGCTGAGATGGCTCACTAGGCAGACGTGGTGATGCTCATCTAGTCTGAGTGAGATGGGAATCAAGTGTTTTCTGGAGTCTTTGTGTCTTGCCGTGTATACATTCTTTCTAGCCCCAGATGGTCGTGCGCCGCGCCCAGTGGAGATGGCTCTTTCACAACCTAACGTCCTCACCTGCACAGCGGCCAACGTACTCACCTCCCTGGAATGTGTCAGCACATGGTCTGGGAGGTAGTGAGCGCTCGTCAGTGTAGCTATTATTGTGTCCTTTCTAGAACAGCAACCTTTGTTAAACACACTCCAATATCTGATGCAAAAGAGGCATCACTGGGAATATGTCCATCTCAGAAGATTTGGGTGTTAAATGGCATTACTTTATATATGATAGTGATCTTATCAGTTTGCTAATTGACTTCAGAAAGAAATGCTTTCTCTTACTGAAATCCTAGTGATGTAAATGGAAACACATTTATGTGCAGTCATTTAAACACGACTAAAGCACTCTTTAGAGGCCATTTTGGGGACAATTACATATTTATAGTCTAGTTTTTAAAAAATTTTATTTATTTTATTTATTTATTTTTGGCTGCATTGGGTCTTCGTTGCGGTACGCGGGCTTCTCCTTGCGGTGGCTTCTCTTGTTGCAGAGCATGGGCTCTAGGCACACGGGCTTCAGTAGTTGTGGCACGTGGGCTCAGTAGTTGTGGTGCATGGGCCTAGTTGCTCTGTGGCATGTGGGATCTTCCCAGACCAGGGCTCGAATCCGTGTCTGACTCCCACTTCATAGTAGAGAAAGTGTAACCATTTTCACTCAAGCCTTTTTATTAATAAAAGTAACCAGTGCATTTTCCCACAGAAAGGGCTTGTAGGCACAATTATTTGTCATCGTTACATAATTTCTCCCGTTCGGAGAAGTTGTGGCTTCTCTGCATGCCGCAACTAGAGAGAGGTCCACGTGCCGCAATGAAGAGCCCTCCCGCCGCAACAAAGATCCACATGCCTCAACTAAGAGCGGACACAGACAAAAGCAACAACAAAAACAAACAAAAAACCCCTAAAAACCTGTCAGCAGCAATGTGTCCAGACTTGCAGGTATAAAGACCATTAATAATCACAGTAAGAGCCCAGCGAGTATGGCAAATAGGAGAGCCGCCTTCCCAGTAATAAAGATTTGGTCAATGCTAACGAAAATGTTGTTTTCCTTAAGCCATGCTACTTTTCCCAGGCTCAGCGGCTCCTGCTGAGAAAGCTCCTCCTGCCCTCCTTTCCTTTCCTGACCCCTTTCCCACCTTCCTTTGCTTCCTCCCTTCTTCCATCTGGTTGCCTTCCTGAAGCTCCTTTTACTCCAATTCCCTTCTCCCTCCTATTTCTGCTCTCGAGGTCTGTCCTGCTGATGACAAAATGGAAATTCATCCTCAGTGAACAGAGATACACCTGGCAACAGCGGGACTGCAGTTTTGAAGTGTGCTTCCTTTTTTCTTCACTTCTTCAGTTAGGATTTCTACTTATTTATACTGTTTTGGACTTGAAGTTCTTGAATCTGAAGATTTAAGAAACTTGTCTGCCACCGTCTCTTTGTACGTGGCCCCTTTCCTGTTCTCCAGGGAGGCACCTGTGAGTGTGATGGGCTTTCTCACTCTGGCTCCCACGTCTGTCCCGTCACTTGCAGATTTTTGATCTCTTTGCTTTTCTCTGCTGCAGTTTCCCTAACTGCACCTTTCAGTTCTCCCAAATCTCTCTTTGGCTGTGTATATCCTGTGATTTGACCCTATGTTTTGCATTTCTGAAAGTTCTGTTTGGTATTTTTTCAAGTCCCCTTTCCCCCTTATTTTTAAATAGGACCTTACTCTTCTCTAGAAACTTGATTTTTAATGGTTCGACACATTTTTA
The DNA here is from genome assembly GCF_937001465.1 of Orcinus orca. NCBI lineage: Eukaryota > Metazoa > Chordata > Mammalia > Artiodactyla > Delphinidae > Orcinus > Orcinus orca. Next base: position 78,476,410 of record NC_064576.1, read on the forward strand.
CATTCTCTTCCATGCTGCCATTCTATTACCTCCAATATTTACTGCTCTAATCTTGCTGTTCGTTTTGTGTGCTGTCACTCACATTGGCTATTTCCTCGTGTCTTTTCATTTTTGGTCATGGAGTTTGTTTTAGTGGGGCTTGTTTCCACCATGAAAATCCCTTGAAGCTTTGTTGTGAAAGTCCTCCCAGACCAGTTTCGCAACCAGTTTTATGATAATATCATGGCTTGGGGACCCAGGGTAACATGCATTCAAGTTCCACCTCTTTTTGAGGAGAAGGCCTGGGGTCCTGAATTCTCAGGGAAACGTTTCTTTCACCCAGTGCCTAGAGCAGATACACTTCTTTCCAGCAGCCTGCTCCTAAGCGTGAGCTTTTCCTGGTCCACCCCTCTGATGTGAGGAGAGGTTTTGGAACTAAGTATTGTATGGGCTGTGTTCTCAGCTCCAGTTACCCTCCTTGTGAGAATTTTTTTTAAAAATTATTTTTGGCTGCGTTGGGTCTGGGTTGCTGCGTGAGGGCTTTCTCTAGGTACGCAGGCTTCAGTAGTTGTGGCTCGGGGGCTCTAGAACGCAGCCTCAGTAGTTGTGGTGCACGGGCTTAGTTGCTCCACAGCATGTGGGATCTTCCTAGACCAGGGCTTGAACCCGTGTCTCCAGCATTGGCAGGCGGATTCTTAACCACTGTGCCACCAGGGGAGCCCTCCTTGTGAGAATTTAAATCTTGTTTTCTGTTTAAGCTCTGAGGGGATTGGGACCACCCTGCCCTGAAGGCAGCCACAGCTCAGCTCACACACTGACTGCTCCAGTTCTCAGTTCCTTCCTAGTTTATGGCACCTGAGAATTACCCTACCCCACCCTGCCCCACAGGCCCTTGTTTCAAGATCAGCCTTGCTTAAAGGTTTCTCTATTTTTTAGCAGTCCTAAGGATTTTAGGCAATTTAAGTCAGCTGTATTGCCAGACATAGAAATCTCACCAATAAAGCTGGTAAAGTGCATGTTTTATGGTTGTTTCTGCTTATCAGTGGTGATTGGATTGACAGGCCAATCTAGGTGATTGGATTGAGCTGCCAGTGTTTTAAAATCATGTTTTGCATCATTCTATGCTATAAATGCTGCACGTCTGTATCTATTCAGGTCGAGATGCTGATACACAAGCCAACTTTCAGGAAGTGTGAGGACGCCCTCCCCTGTGCTCCTGCCGTGCCCTGGGGAGGTGGCCAGGATGCCACAGCAGCTCAGAGCAGAGGCGCTGGGGTTCCTCACTCCCGGGTCTCAGCCCCAGGTCTGTCACTAATCTTGCTTGAGATTGTGGGCTGACTGTTTTCTCAACTTTGGTCTTCCCAGGTATGAAATTGGGACAATAATACCTGTCTTACCTGGTCATGGTGAGGATGAAATGTGATACTGCTTGTAAAGTGCTTAGAATACATGGTGCCTTCACATGGGTCAGCATGACCATTATCAAAAAGGCTACAAATAACAAACGCTGGAGAGGGTGTGGAGAAAAAGGAACCCTCCTGCACTGTTGGTGGGAATGTAAGCTGGTGCAGCCACTGTGAGAAACAGCATGGAGATTCCCCAGAAAACTAAAAATAGAATTACTATATGATCCAGCAATCCCACTCCTGGGCATATAACTGGACAAAACTAAAATTCAAAAAGATACCTGCACCCCCTACGTTCACAAGAGCCAGGACTTGGAAATAACCTTGATGTCCATCGACAGATGAATGGATAAAGAAGATGTGGTCAGTGAAATACTACTCAGCCATAGAAAAGAACAAGATGATGCCATTCTCAGCAACATGGATGGAACTAGAGATTGTCATACTAAGTGAAGTCAGAAAGAGAAAGGCAAATACCGTATTGTTACCGAGTCCAAGCTCACTCTGCTCGCGGCACGACAGGCCAATGGATCGGAGACGAGGTGCTGAGGCAAGGAAGATGACTTTATTCGGAAAGCCGGCTGACCGAGGAGATGGCAGACTAGTGTCTCTGAGAAACCACCTTATTGGGGTCTACATGCCAGTTTCTTTTATAGACTCAGGGAGGGAGAGGTGATGAGGAAGTAAAGTAAAAGGGCCATCAGTCTTGCAAAACATCTCCTGAATGACCAGCCTCTGTGAGGGGATGTGTTAGTTTCTTTTTTCTTGCAGCCATTCACAGGTGGCCAGGGTTCCCTGAGGCAGGCCATTTTGTATGATTGTAATAACAAAAGCAACGAATAGCAAAGGTTAAAGTCAAAGAAACAGATCGAACACGGAGTCCGATTTAGCTCTTCCCTGTTACAATAGGATATCACTTATATGTGGAATCTAAAATATGACACACATGAACCTATCTATGAAACGGAAACAGAATCGTGGACATAGAGAACAGACTGGTGGTTGCCGAGGGGGAGGGGTTGGGGGAGGGATGGAACGGGAGGTTGGGGTGAGCAGATGTGAGCTTTTATATAGAGAATGGATAAACAACAAGGTCCTATTGTATAGCACAGGGAACTATATTCCATATCCTATAAACCAAAGTGGAAAAGAATATAAGAGAAAGAGTGTATCTATATGTATAACTGAATCACTTTGCTGTACAGCAGTAATTAACACAACATTGTAAATCAACTGTACTTATACTGTACCATAAAAAAAAGAAGAATATATGGTGCCTGGATATAGTAACTGCCGCCGATAAACGGTAAGTATTCTTGCCATTAATTCCCTCTCCTCCCTTGAGACTAAGGCCGGCGATAACACCATCTCTAAGCTCAATAATGCCTCAGTTTTATAGTCCAACTTTCTGACTCCCCTCTACTTTATCTGTCTTCCGAGTCGTCCAAGGTAAGTGTGGGAGACAAGGAGGTCACAGGCTTTGGGTTCAGAGCCTTGCTCGGCTGCCTGCCGGCTGTGGTACGGGACAGCCTCCCCAGGCCTCGCTTTCCTTCGCTGCACCCCGGGGACGTGAGCCTCTTGCTTTCGGGGTGACTCTGCAGGACGTGTGTGGAGGGGCCCGCTCGGCTCTCTGCCAAGTCTGGGCCAAGCACAGGACCGCACGCCCTCGGCAACAGAGCCCGGGACCCTTCACACCTTCCGGTGCCACCCCAGCTTGGTGAACACCGGGCTGAATGGTTGGAACCATGGATGAAACCAGGAAGGAGAAATGAGACACAGGGCAGTAGGAGACAGTGGCAAAGTCTGCAGGAACTGATTTTGTGTGTGGCCACAGGAACGGGGACATTGTTTCCATCTTCTTTATCTTTCCCCTGTCCCAGGAGAAGCCGGCACCAGGGACCTGTCAGTCACGCTGAAGCCCTGGCTCAGGCCCGCCCCGAGGTGGGTGGAGAGGCCCAGAGGGAAGCTGAGTCACTGGGCTGAAGAAGGAAAAGCTTTGAGGAGCTGGCAAAGGGTGTGGAGACCTTGAAAGACTGACTTGATTCTCTTTCTACTTTACGTAAGAATCTTGAACTTGACATTTCCACTTGAATAGGAGGGAAGGTACTGGAGAGTTATTACAGATTAAAGCAATTCTTCCTTCTCCAGGGCTCAGCAGTTTCCCTTGGGCAGTAGAGGCAGCAGCCGTGTTAAGTCAGGACAGACTCACTGGATGTGGAGCCACATCAGTTGGTTGCTCAGACCCCCAGCTTCGCCAAGTCTGCCCCCGTCTGCTGGCCACTGTCCTATCCTCTCCCTCGTGACAGCCTCTGTGCACCGAGCCGTGGCAGGCCGAGGCCCCTCTCATCCTCCCAACTTCTCCGGCCCATACATATTAGCGTACATGTGTTTACAGATGGGAAGCTGAGGGTCAGAAGGTCCAAGGGATTTGCCCAGGAGGAGGAGACACCACCATGTGGGAGCCCTCGGCTCCAGAGGTGGCTTTGCCCCTTGTCTCCCACGGCTGCCGGCTCGCTGTGTCTGCTCCGTGTCATCCTGGAGAGCCAAGTGGGGACCCGTGGCCCAGGGCCTCCTCTTCCTCCTGACTCACAAGCTGTGTAAACTCAGGGAAGTCACTTCCACCTGGGAGCTTGGCTTCTTCATCTGTAAAGCGAAGGGTTGGATGAACTCTAGGGCACCTTCCAGCTCCAGCTTCTATGATTCTCCTGACCCAGATTTTAGGAGAACTCAGATTTCTGCCAGGCCACCTCCTGTGTCTCTTCACCCCATAAACCCTCACCTGAAAGCCCCATGAAACAGAAGACAGAAAGGTGACGAAAGGGACTAACATTTACTAAGAGCTGAGTTTGCGGCGGAGCTGTGCTGGGTGCTGTTAGCTAAAGCTCCTGGTTTTCATTAGGTGCGACGCTCCCGTCCCTTAGAGGTAGTCCTGGTGTTTACGAACTCTCTATCATTTCTATGATTCGTGGTCTTTCTGCTCGTCCGCATCTAGAATGCATCCTTCTCGCCCGCTCCCCTCCACTCAAGCTAGAATAATTTACTTTGGGTGGCACCCCACGAGAATACCCTGCTGTGTTGATGTTTTGGTAAAGAGCTGCAGAGAGAAGTCCAGGTAGAAAGACTGGCTTAAAAAGAATGAGTAGGGATGATTCTCCTGTCACGGGCTGACTTATTAATCTGGACCACTTGGGGACCAACGTCATGAAACCTTGATTCTTTTTGTGAAAAGGGATAAAAAAAGATCTTTTCTGCTTCTTTCCGTGACTTTCCGGGAAGCTTTGTGCTGTGTGGGAATGTCTTGCTCAATGATTACCTTTAATGCTGAATTCAGGGTTAGGATTTGTGGGTGACCTGTTCCTTCCAGAAGAAAGTAGAGAAGGATCTGAGAAGACTTTGCCCTCAGCCTGTAAACGCTTTGCAGGCAATTGGCAGTTCAAAATCTCGTCCCACATGTAAAGTTTTGTAAAAAGCATTAGAGACCAGACTTTAATACAATTACAAGAAATTCCTTGAAGGGGCCAAACCCTCCCATGCGGGGTGATCCCCTGGTGGTAGCTGGGACCCTTCCAAGTGCTCATTTCATTGAGATGCTTCAGCCCCTCCTTCCACCTAGACCTAGGACATGTACAACTGCTGGGCATAAAAAATACAGTTAAATTCACATCACTTCAACAGATTTCTCAAACCCTTGCTACTGTGTGCGATAAACCCCAAGTGGAACCCTCAGTGGCTTAGCACAAGTGAAGTTTGCCCAGACGCACACGCTTCACCCTGCGCAAGGGGCCCGGGAAACGAAGCCCCTGGCTGGGCGGAAGCTTCCCAGCAGCTGCCCTTCATTCTGCAGGGGACGCGGCCCCGCGGGGGCTGCCTCCAGGGTGGGCGTGGGCGGCGGTGAGGACTCCCGCGGCCCCTCCATCCCTCCTCCCCCTCCCCTCCCCCCACACTTCCCCACCCTTCCTCTTCAGCTCTGGCACGGACAGCTGCACTACGGGGGCCGTTCCTATCGGAGCTGGTCTGAAAGTTCAGGCTGAAGGGGAATCAATATCGTCATCATCCCCCTCCCCCCTCCCAACCCCCAGCCAGGCTGGAGCCTAAAGGATATTGGTATCTGTTGTCCCCAGATGCACTTTCATCAGTCGCTGCTTTGTCTGGGAGCTCGAGGGGACCCCTCTGCCCCCAGGGTGCTCCCCTTCCCCTTCTGAGAAGAGCCGGGGTGAACGCGGCGTCCTATTCACCCTCGACCGCCATCTGGCTGTGGAGGCGAGTAACTGCAGGATGAAGGCAGAAGGTCCTGGCCCAGGAAGAATAGGGAGGATTCATTCTTTTCCCGCGTTGGCGTCTTTCTGATGGAATGCCAGGACTCCACTTCAGCCAGAGCTGCGGAAAGTGGTTTCCCCTCTGTATCCCCAGAGCACCTAACGATAGATAGACTTTCTGGTTACTTATTTAAAATATGACGGCTGCTGCTAAAGTTTGTTTAGTATCCATCATTGACCAAACGTTTTATTTATCGTGCATTCACTTATGTTACCTCAAACATACTTTCAGATGCTCGGTGCCAAACTGGGGCTTCCTACAGATTAGAGGGTTATAATTACAGGTCATGGAGTGGAAGGAACAGGCTCTGAATGCAAGTCTTCTGACTTCAAATCCTATGCTTTTTTTTCCCTATTATTTTATGTACTTTATTGATTTTCTATTAAAAACCCCTAGTACTGGAACCCTGGCAAGTGGGGGCCAAGGGGTTGGGAAGAAAGTGATTTGGTAGAGCCAGGTTTCCATTCCCAGTCTATTTTGGTGCCTCAGTCTTCCCTTTGCCAACCCAGCTGTGCAAATCAAATCAGACTCGCGGAGCAGTTGTAAGAGAAAGGCTTTTGCTTCTCTAGAGTAATGTCTTTTGCTACAAACGATTATGAAAAAAATAGATATGTTCCAAGGATGAGGAGAAGCAAAATCCATTTGTCTGCAAAGCACTTGACCCAAGTGTCTTGCAGGATTTTGCGCTCTTCTACACGAATGTGCGCTGGTTTGGAGCTGGAGAACTCTAAACCAGCCTGCAAACTCGATGAATGTGCTCCCGCCGGCTCGGAGAACAGTGAAGCAGGGCGACCCAGCGGCAGGAAACGTCCACGGAGGCGGACTCACGCCTCTCCTCCATGTTCCAGGGACGCCCGGAAGGCCCCCCGGCCCGTCTTCTCGCGCTCCAGGGAGGACCCACAGCAGAGAGGCTGCTGGTGTTCGCATAATGCTCTGCGGTGTGCACAGCTCTTCTCAAACACAGCGAGCACCCAGTCTTTGCGATAACCCGGTGAGGTGAGGGTGTTACCTCACCCCCTTACATCTGAGGAGTCAGAAGGTCAGTGTTAACTAACTCACCAAAGGTCTCCCAGGAAACAGCAAAACCCACACTCTCAAACCAGCTCCTCAGACACGGGTCCGGCTCTGTCAGCGCACCTTTGCGCGTCCCGCCGAGTCTGTCCAGGGGTGGTGTTGTACTTACACCAGCCACGATTCCGGGTCGCGCTCCCTTCCCAGCTTCCAGGCCTTGACTCTTGCCCTCCCTCTGCCTAGAAAATTCCATCTCCTTCCACCACCTCTGATGGCAGAATCCCAGCTTCAAGGCCAGCTTAAGTGTCTACTTGTCCACAAAGGTTTTCCAGATCCTTCCTGGACTCCCCCTCCCTGTGTTTCCACGGCCCTTTCCTGTAAATTATATATAAAAAAGCTAAGACCTGCTGAACGTTCTAATTACTACATTCGTGTCAGCCTCGTGGTCTACAGAGGGCAGGACCACTGCCTAGAAGAATGCCTCATATGCAGCAGGTTCTCAATAAAAATGCTTTTTACCCAATTGAATTCTTACTATGGACCAAGTAAAACAGTAACATTTAACATCTGTCGGCACTTTCTGCGAGCCACGCACGGTTCTGAAGGCTTCACATGTCTCAAGGAGTCCTTAACCCAGCCCTAGAGGTAGGTCCCATCGCTGCCCACGTCTTGGAGGCGAGGAGGGTCTTGTCCTGGGTCACACAGCTAATTAGGGCTGGAGCCGGGTTGGAGCCTCTTTCCCCACTGCCTGTAAGGCGGGGATGGTCCCTGAGCCCTAAGAGCTGTATATTTATTTCCTTCCACAAGAAAGAAGCCTTGGCTCCAGAATCAGCTAAATTGTGGCAAAACCTTTGCTGGTCCTGCTTTGGCCAGAGACGGGCAGCAAGTCTGTGGAAGGGTGACTGTAACCCCGTCCTCAGCCCAGAGGAGTCTGTAAAGGGAGGACGATCTCTCTGGAGCGATCAGTGTGGAAGAAAGGGAAGAGACTGTGCTGGGAATGCGGTCGTGTCGCCGTCCCCACATCCAGGGAGCCACGAGGCCCGACAAGCCAGACCTCCACCGTCTCCTTCCTGGCCAGTGCTACCGCCAGCGATCCACAACTGGGAGGCGCGTCTCCCGCTGCCCCTGCAGCTAAAGATGCCTGACACCACCGATGCCACTGCGTGTCCTTCCTGTCATCATCTCCAGCACCAGCACTGTTCTTTTCAGAGCTTTGTGGGGTGACAGCGTGTTGGCATGGGTGCGGAAGGGCTGTTTCCACACAGTCCTCTGCTGCCTCTGGGGCTGGGGCAACTTATTAAATCTCCGTGAAGCTCAGTGTTTTCATTTCATTTTTGTTTTCTTTTTGGCCGCGCCCTGTGGCTTGCAGGGTCTTTGTTCCCTGACCAGGGAATGAACCCGTGCCCTCGGCAGTGAGAGTGCGGAGTCCTAACCACTGGACCGCCAGGGAACTCCCCAGTGTTTTCATCTTCAGAAATGGGGCCAAGAATGACTTCCTTGTAGGGTTTTGTGAGTATGAAACACCTCCTTGAGCATTATAGACACTTAATCAATTTTATTTTCCTTCTTTCATCAAAGAGCTAGGTTGAGAAGATACACACATAGAAACAGGATAGAACACGCTCATGCTGAGTGTCTGACGACTGGTGCGGAGGTTATTCACAGTGGGGAGAGGGCCTGGCTGGCGAGGTGTTCAGGCACCGTGGTCTCTTTGGAGCACCATCTCAGCTGTGTTCTGTCTCGGGGTTGGGGGCCTATCTAGGTTCAAGGATCAGACATAATAAGGCAACCTGATAATATAGCTAAAACTCAAAAACCACTCAAACCCTTTGACCGAATAATGTCACCTCAAAAAAACATTACAATACAATAACTGAGAAGAAAAAAAAATCTAATCTTTGTAAAGATATTCATCATAGCACTATTCAAAAGTAGAAAACTAGCGAAGTAAGCAGAGAGTAATAGGGGAGTGACTCAACAAATTATGGTACATTGCTCCAATACCACACAGGTAAAAAAATCAAAGTGAACCCTGACATTGTCCTGTTCAGATATAGGAGAAGAGTGTTACAGATAAAAGAAGTATAAAAAAGCAGAACTCACGATGTGCAAATGCTGATCACAATTTTTAGTACCTATGCATAGCCCGGAGGAGACGACACAAGACGTGAACGGTGACCCCTTTGTTTCTTCGGCCGTAGCGTGCAGCATGCGGGATCTTAGTTCCTGGACCAGGGATTGAAACTGCGTCCACTGCATTGGAAGTGAGGATTCTTAACCAGTGGACCACTAGGGAAGTCCCGTGAGCTCTTTGAAATTATGAAATTTAATTCTGTGTAAAGAAGTTTAGGTAGACAGTATTATACAATAAAATGTCAATACAATTTTAAAGTTAAAAACATTAGGTAAAAATTAATAACGCAGACAAGCCACATGCAGGTAATGAGGAATCGACAGCGTTTGTGCATGTTTTTGGCTGTCAGCAGGTCTGCGTGTGTTTATTCTAAATCGTGCTATTGCATCGCTACCAACTAAACAAATGCTTTTGCCCAAGTTTCTCTTCCTTTGCAGCCCCCAGGAGAATGGAGTTGGCTCTGTGCGGGTCTTCTTCTCTAGCAGGACTCATGCTCCACTGACCTGCATAGAAGCAAAGGTGGGCCAGTGTGAATAAGAATGAACAGCACAGGGAAGGACAGCCCAGGAGGAGCCCGATCCGATGCCACCTTCAGGGCCTGGCCTTTTCTTGGTTCTCCAGACTTGTGCCTGGTCCCTGGGCTCTAAGGTGTCTGCCAAGTAAGGCCAGGACATGGTGCTGAGATCACCCTTGCTCCATTCAGGGAAAAGCCTGTCTCCCTCTTGTGGAGTTTATAGCTGCTCCTGGGCTTTTGCACGTAAATTACACATGTCCTTAACCAACTGCCCTTTTGCAGGGGGGATCAGAGCTCAGCAAACAAAAACATCATTCTTATTATTCCCCTTCATAATTGGAGAAGTGGCTATTTCCAGGCTGGTGAAAATCTGTCTACAATACAAATTAGAAGGCAAGAGGGGTTTTGCTCAGTTTGTTGATGGAAGATAGACTCAGGACGACTGAAATACTGACAAATCCCAAGTTTGATGTGAAGAACACTGGATGTTTCCATTGTAGATGCACTGTGCGTAGAACGCTTTTGGTGTGAACACTTGTACGGGAATGGGGTCCCTGTTCCCTTTGTCTTGGTCTGGGCTTCTGCTCCTCGTGCTGCCTGTCTGGGTTGGTTCGGCTCCTGGTCCAAGGGTCCCACAGCGAATGACAGGCAGGACCAGGGAAAGGACATGCATGCCTGGACCCTTCTCCCAGGGGGAAGGTTTTCTAGACTTTTGAGCTCACGTACCCCCTGACACAATTCTGTAAAACTATGTACCAGCTTTTGGGGCTTCCCTGGTGGCGCAGTGGTTGGGGGTCTGGCTGCCGATGCAGGGGACGCGGGTTCATGCCCCGGTCCGGAAAGATCCCACGTGCCGCGGGGCGGCTGGGCCCGTGAGTCATGGCCACTGAGCCTGCGCGTCTGGAGCCTGTGCTCCGCAATGGGGTGTAAACTTTTTCATTTTTAGGTTTAAATAGTTGTAGTATATCAATCATCCTATCATATTTCTTTAAGGAAGATACATATATACACATAAATATATGTATACAGTCTGTATATATAGAAATTGAAACTAGTTTTTTCCTGTGACTGTATGATTCTAAGTGCTAAACATTTTCTTCTGGATTTACGTGTATTAGAACTATCGTGGGACATATTTGATTAACACGACATGAGTTGTTTGGAAGTGCCTCTGTGGGGTCCGGGGGTCAGCGAGGAGTGGGGTGCAGGGTGCACCGCAGGGCGTCTGCTCAGAGCTCCCTGGTGTCAGGCCTGCCCCACTTCTTCCTCTGCCTCATCCTGGCTCCTGTCCCTGCCCTCCACAGGTGCGGGTCCCTAGGAAACATCTTGTGCCTCAAACTCTGCTCAGTGTCTGCTACTGGGAAACGTAGCCTCTGACACTAAACGGGCCAAGGGAAGACCGCTGTGGAGGCCGGAGGGCAACGCAGAGCTTGGGCTTGAAGAGCAGGTCCTGCCCCAAACCATCGCCGCCCCTCCCCCTATGCTCCCCGGCCTCAGGAATCTGGAGGCCTGACTTCGAGAAGCGCTTCCTGCTTTGAAGATGCCAGAGAATCAGTAACATACTCGACACATTTAATGAAGATCAGGTCCCCCTTTTTACGTTGTTCATGTGGGTGCGAAGGGGCTCTTCTGTCTTCAGTGGCTGTGGATAAAATGTTTTAAGCTGTCCCCAGAAGAGGGACCGGAAGCTTGCCTCTGGGCTGCTAATGCCATCTTGGTCTGAAATACACAACAGCAATAATAAAATCGTATTTTCATAAGGAACACTCACAAAGTGCTTGCTGCGTGTCAGAGCTCTTCTAAAGATGTTATGTATGTTTACTCACCTAACCCTCAGCACAATACCCAGTTAGGTATTGTTATTAACCCCATTTGACAGAACAAGGAAGGGGACGACAGAGGCCCCTTCCTACTGAGTGTTTACCATGCTCAGGTCGAGGCGCCAAGAAAGTAACGTGCAGCACGCCAGTCCTCATGTGCCTCAAGCAGAGCCAGCAGTGGGCAGCTCTCCTGGTGGAGCAGGGGGCCGTGGTCCTCAGGCCCTGCGGGAGCGTTCCGGGTCCCTCCCTCACCCGCCCAGGTGGGAGCAGAGGAGTCTCTCACAGCAGGGCCCTTTGCGCCTCTCCCAGTGGCAGGTCATCGCCCTCAGGGTAAAGCTGAACACAGGGGAGAACGCTTGGCCGCCGTGCAGGAGGATGGCTTTGTATCAGTCCTTCAGCTTCCTGATGCCAGAGCAGAGCCGGGGCAACTGGGGGCAGGCGGGGAGGCTGGACTGTCAACAACACAGAAGGAAGGAATGCAGGGCGGGCTGGGGCAGGGCTGTGACCTGAGGCCCGTGAGTTCTGGGGGCCGTTCCTCCTCTGTGGAGGGACAGATGGACCAGGGCTGGGAGCAGCTCCAACACGGAAATGCTGCGGTGTTTCCCCCAGAGACGCTGCCCACGCTGGCGAAATGACTTGACAAAAGTGGCCGAGGCCCAGGGCTTCACCCCGAGAGGCAGGCGGGTGGCCCAAGAGCCTCAGGCTCAGACAGGAGGCAGGTAGGCCGAGAAGGGGAGGCTTCCTGCCAACAAAATCCTGTGAGGATGCAGCGCAGGAAGTGGGGAAAAGGCCACCTTCTAGGGGTACGCATTATTTTATGGGTTCAAATTTATTTAACTTGTTATACAGCGTTCAGTGAGGTCAGTGAGGCTCTGCTAATGGACGCGAATGTTTTGAACGGGAGGGTGGACACAGGCACCCGCCGGCGTCCCGCTTGTCAGCTGGTGGCACAGTACTGAGAAAAGTCCAGATTCATGCAGATCCACTATTACAAGTTCCAAAAGTCTGAAAATGTCTTGCTCTGCAATTTCAGGATATTTTAAAATTAGAGACGGCAGGAGATGTATCTTGGAATCTACATTAAAACTCACTCACCTAGTAGTTGAAGCTAAAACTTTGGTGATTTCCAATGATTTGTGTGTTGACTCTTACACCTTTGAATGCATTTTCTTAATTTTCATTTTAGAAACAGTTCAGAAATCATACTTGGAAAGTGAAGGTGAATCCCTGTAGAACCTTTGACGCTGGCCCAGGGCGCTCACGAGGTTTCTGAGGCACGTGCGCTGGGACCCAGGCCAGTCGGGGGCCCTTCGGCGGGGCCTCTGGGTGAGAGCCGGCCGCCCGTTACTGACTGTGTGCAGGTTCCAGCAGCTGTGAACCCATCGGTAGCACTGCTGTAGCGTGGTGGGGAAGAGCCTGGGCTCTGTTGTCAGACAGACCCGGGTCCGGACACCACCTGCTGCTTAGCAGTGCCCACGACCGCTGTTTCTCGTGTGTGGACCGCAAACGGCGCCACCCCACTGTGTGGTCCCGAGAGCGGCGCGACTGTGCCCTTAGGGCTCTCGGCCCAGCCTTCCGCCTCCAGAGAGCACTTACGGAAAAGGGCGGAAGCCTTCTGGGCGCTCCAAGGGCTGCACGGGCTCAGGGACGAGGGGCTCTTGGGGGCTCCCGAGTCTGGCTCCCGTGCCACTGGAGCTCCCGGTTCGCAGGCACGGCTTGTACTGGACTTGGGCGTCGAGTAGCTGTTCAAACTCAGGAACAGACGAAACCCATGACCCCCGGGCTCTCCCAACCCTGTGAACCCCAGACCGTATTCTCCCATGACCTTGACTCCAGGCGGGCCACAGACCAGCAGCCTGGGCATCTCTGCTGGAGCTCGTCAGAAACGCAGGCACTCTGGCCCCCTGGAATCAGAAGCTGCCTTTTAACAACATCCCTGGCAATTCTCCTGCACGTTTCCTGCTCTGACCCCTCAGGGGTCACTGTCCTCCGGGCACATGAGCCCCAGCCCTGGAGCCTCAAACTCCCCACCCCACCTCATGGGGACCTTTGTGCCTGGGCCCTCGCTGTCACTGGCCCGGGTCCAGTCCAGGCCCAGCACCGTGAAAGCCTGGACCAGCTGCTGCCGCTTCTGGTTCCCTTCTGTGGATGAAGGCTGCCGTCCAGGTTGCTAAATGTCTTGGCTGCTCGGGTGGCTGATTTAGGACCCACGAGAGGTGGCCCTGGGCTCGGGTCTGGGTGGACATGCCTCTCACTCCAGGCTGATCTTTCAGACCCACAGTGGGCCCCCCCCACCCCCGCCATGGTGGTCACTTCTGTCTTGCTCACAGCTCACCTCTGGGCCTGGGTCCGCTCCGAACCACGTGTCTGACGTGAGTACAGACACGTGCACACACTTGGGGTCAGCTGTGTCAATCCCTGAAGCTGGTGGGAAGCAGTTTGGATCTACAGAGCTGCGTGGAGGCCCAGGGGGCAGTGGGGGAAAGGCATCACTGGTGGTTTTTTAATCGCCTGAGGTGGGGAGTGACTACCCTTCTGTCCTGGCCCAGGGACTCGAGCTGCTAAAAGGGACACGAGTCACTCATCTGTGGAGAAAAGCATTTCTGAGAAGGTGGTACCAGCCAGAAAAGCAGACCAGCTGGCGGTCTGTGGAGCACCCCTGTTAGCCCATGCCCACCAGTGAGCACTTGATAGGGGCCTTCGCCCCGAGGCAGCTTGTCCCTCCCTCAGTGACCTGGAGCCCTGAACTGTAGGGTCTCACGGGTGAGAGACCTTGGAGACCCTCACATCCTATGGCAGAGGCAGTGCCCCCCTGAAGTGTTTGGGGCATGACAGGGGGTGGCCGTTCCTCTAGGCCCTGTGTGGACATCTGCTTGGGGCCCCCTGGGTCCCCGGCCCGGATCACAGCTCTGAGATACTGGAGTCCAGGCGTGCCTTGATCTGGCCGCGAGGGCTGAGAGCCTCGACGCAACGCTGGCTGCCAGAAGGGGCCGGACACCGTTCTGTGGCCTGGCCTGCCAGTGGCTGAAGAGCAGTAGCTGGGGGTGGGGAGGGGCCAGGAGCCCAGGACACTCTCCAGCCCACCTGCCTCTGTGGTTTCCTCTCCCTGAAGTGATTCTGCTCTGATTCCTTCCGGACCACACCCTGCACACTCTTCTCCCTCACCTCGCTCTTTCCAGCCACCTAAGTAGTCTGCAGCGCTCTCCCTCCCCCTTGCCCCTTTCCAACCATCCACGTTTCACACCCTCGAAGGCTTGGGTGGAGTCCCAGCTCTCCTGGAAGCTGTCCCAAGGGGTCCAGCCCTGGAGCTCCATCTCCCTCGCTTCCGAGTGCCTCCCCACTCATCCCGGAGGTTGGCAGTGACGGCTCTTCGCGGTTTCTGTGTGCTGGTGTGGTCCCGACGTGACCGTTTAGTCTGTACGCATAAGGCCAGTCACATTCATGAAGCGCGTCTGGGTCACCTGACGCCCAGTACGTGGGAAGCAGTGTGCTGAGTGGTGTGTGTGTATGTGTGTGTGTGTTACACACTCTGCCTTTAAGGAACTCACAGTCTAGGAAGGAGGCTAGAATATGGTAGGCCGACTAAAGTAGGAATCAGACGGCGGGCAGACAACGAGGGTTAAAGGAGGGAGAGGTCGAGAAAGGGGTGCGGAAGAGCCTGGTGGAGCAAGTGGCCTCCGGGGTAGGTCCTAGGGGGTGACGAGAGTTTCGTAACCAGACCAGGTTTGTTTGCAGCAGAGAAGGTTCACTAGACGGCCACTTCTCAGGTCTGCCTCCCTGAAGGCCAGGGGCGTGAGCTATTTATGGGGTGAAGGAGCGGGGAGGTCTTAGGCGTGGGGCAAGGGGATTGGACGTACGGCAAAGGTGAGGTGATCTGTGTTCCACGCAGGCCATTTTCGGCTTGGTGGCCCCAGCTAGGCTTTGCCCGTCTGAAGTGCCCAGAGCCGACTCCAATTTCTGGAAACAACTAAAGCCCCCATTACTATAGTGACCCCTACGTCAGAAGCCTTCTCTACAGGGGTGGTTAAGCACCCTGGTGATATATTACCTCGGCTTTGCGACGCTTGGAGGGTATGCAGTTAGAGAAAGGGGAATAAACAACAGGGACAGCAGCCTTAACCACTAAAGGCAGGTCCTAGGCAGAGCGGCTTCTAACAAGCCCCTTACCTGCTGCTCTGTGAGACACACCCAAGGGCTTGTGCGGGCCCTGCAGCCGGCTGAGTGTCCTCTGGTGTTGGAGGCCCTCAGGGCAGGCAGTGCCGGCTCCTCTGTCTTCCAGGAGGCCACAGCGCAGGGAGGGGATGCGGTCCCTTTGCTCCCCGTGGGGACTCAGCGGTCATGGAGCACCTAAGCTCTCCCCCTGAAGGCGTGTGGGGGGCATTTGGCCCAGACCACAGAGGCTCGAGGGACAGACTCAGTGATGGGAACTCCTGCGGGTTTTCTCACCTGAGTGACTTCATTCTCCCTCACTCCGAGGTTCACAGGCAGAAGTCGGCACAGGCTGAGGTGCAGGCTCTGAAAGGAGTCTGGGTGCTGCCGGGAGCACGTCCTAACACCGAGCACTGTCGCGGCCGGTGGTCCCCGGGCGCCCACCCCTCCTGCTGGCAGAGGTCCCTGGCCGCGCCCCGCTTGCAGAAGGCGTCACGGCATCCTGTGTGACTCAGGGTCCCCCCAGGCGGGGCCGGCTGCCGTCTGCCGTCTGGAGGAGCAGCCACAGCTCCCACTCCAGCTCTTCTGCCCTCCGGGCCAGCCGGGCTCTCCTCACCTCCAGCGCCAGGGCCTGGTCACTCTGCAGGGCCCAGGATCCCAGGTTCTCTCCGCCGGGGCTGCCGGCCTCTGCTGGGCCGGGTGTGTCTTCCCGCCGTGCGGGAAGGCAGATCCTGGGAACCACCTGAAAAGACACCAGTGGAAGAGGCGACGGGGCCCTGCGAGCGCTGAGCCCACCCTGAGGACCTGCGTGACTCTGGGCACCCTGCCAGCCTCCAGGCAACACCCAGCCGAGTGCTTGGGGAGACGCCAGCAGCTTACGTCCAGGGACTGGCCTCACGTTCACGAAGGACACAGGGTCCCTGAGCTTATGTTGCCAAATCCGTGCACAGCAGCGCCTGATTATGTCCCCACACCATCATCGCCTTTAATAATGCGGAACAACTGTGGAGTAATTAAGTCTTTTTATAGCCCCTCCGCTCATCCTGCTTGTTCCGTCCTTAATACCAGGGATATTTATATAATGTCTCTTTAAGCATGAAAATTTCCCGTTACTTTATTCTCACTAAATGGCTCTCCTCTGAGCCCCTCGGTGCAGCCGACGCTGGGTGCCTGCACCTCGCCCTCCACACTGGAGCTGGTGCCGCGGCCGCCCTGACCTCCCAGCCCCTCAGCTTGGCGTGGCCTCTTGGACGGGGTCTGGAGGAGACCGGGGAGGAGTGACGGACACACCGGGTGGAGGACACGCGGGGCCAGCGTCTCCGTTTGGGTTTCACAGGGAGGACTCACCGGGGAGGGGGGGTTCAGGGACCCTCTGGGGCCAGCGGAAGACACAGCTCCTGCTGGGAAGGGGTCTGTGCGTGTTGTGTGTGTCACACGCCCAGTGCCTTGTGCGCACGGAGAAATCTTCCCTCACTTGCTCGTGAGCATGTAGGTGCGCTTCCTGTGCTTCTGTCCTGAGAGGGCAGTTTGACCCGGAAGGACTGACTTTCCAGAGCCCCTAACATCCAGGCTCAGGCACGCGCTCTGTCCTCGCGGAACTCTCTACTCAGGGAGCATCTCGGCCCCGGGTCTCCTGCTCTCGGGGTCACCGGCAGGTGGGCCCTCCCTGGTGGTGAAGAGGGCGGCCTTGGTGAACAGGATATCCCGGCGCTGATGCCGGATCCAGAAGCCCAGTGACAGGGGTGCCTAACCTTGCCCCCCACCACCAGGGCTTTGCCCATCTTCAGCAACTCAGCAAGACGGGAACTAGGGGGACACGAGGGAGGCCCTGGGCTCGGGTGCAAAAGCCAAAGGGGCACCAAAACTCAACTCAGGAGAAAGTATTTTAACGCGGCTTTAAAAGTCAAATTGGCAAACTGAGGCCCACGGGCTGGCGCCTGCTTTAGGGAAGAACGTCTCATGAGCTCAGGGCAGACACAACTACTGAGGCCCACGGGCTGGCGCCTGCTTTAGGGAAGAACGTCTCATGAGCTCAGGGCAGACACAACTACTGAGGCCCACGGGCTGGCGCCTGCTTTAGGAAAGAACGTCTCATGAGCTCAGGGCAGACACAACTACTGAGGCCCACGGGCTGGCGCCTGCTTTAGGGAAGAACGTCTCATGAGCTCAGGGCAGACACAACTACTGAGGCCCACGGGCTGGCGCCTGCTTTAGGAAAGAACGTCTCATGAGCTCAGGGCAGACACAACTGAGTTATCGCTGTATCTCGCGCCTGTGTCCCCTCCAACCTTCCCCATGTCTACACCTCCAGAGACCTGAGTCGGGATCAGAGTTCATCTCACGGAAAACTTGTTTCAGAACCATGGCTATCAGTCAGGCTGCAGCTAGAATAGCTTTTCCATTGCCCCCCTTTCATGCCCTTCCCCAGTCTTTCCAGGCCGTCAATTTACTTAGAGACCTGCAAACCCAAGGTGGCCGACACGCTTTCCTGACCCCTGATGCAGCCCTGCCTTCCAGGGTCAGCCTTCCGTTTGCCAAAGGCAACAGGCAAAACGGGGGAGCCTTCTGGTCAGAGCTGGTTGTTTGGTTTTGTTCTGAACCCCTATCTGCCGTGGGTGCTGTGACCCTGTGGGCCCCACCTCGTGAGACCCCGCTGTCCGTGGGCACCTCAGGAGCTGAGATGGCGGTCTCACAGGCTTACCACAAACGTACTGCCTTTGCTTCGTGGCAGTTGGCCTGGCCTGTCCTCTTCTTTCCGGAGCGCTAAGGCTTGAGCAGTGAGCTGGAAGAACTCCTCGTTCAGCTCATCCAAATTGTTTTCCACCTGCCATATCTTCCTCTAGAAACAAGGGACACATGGTCTTCATTACTTTCCTTTTTATTCTAATTTTATTAAAAATCCATTGAGCTCCTGCCCCATGACAGGCAGGGGCATCAGTGTTGGACGTACAGAGTTGAAGTCAGGTCTGCTCTCGAGGAGCTCAGCGCCTAAAGAAAAGCAAACCCAGGCCTACAATCCGGTAGAGTGAAGGCTGCAGGGGAGGGATGTGCGGGGCTACAGGAGCAAAAGGCAGGACACCTAACCCAGGCAGGTGCAATCAGGGAGAACTCTCTGGAAGAGGGGAGACATCTCAGCTGAATGTTAGCAACAAATAGGAATTAACTGGGTGGACAATGGGAGAATGGCATGCTAGGCAAGGGAACAGCACGTGTGGGAAACACAGAGACACGAGAGCACGCAGGGAAGTTCGTCCATCTCTCAGTTCATCCATCCATCCAAGCATCCATCCATCCATCCATGCGTCCATCCGTGCATCCATCCGAGCATCCATCCATCCATCCATCTATCCATCCATTCATGCCTCCATCCATCCATCCCTCCATTTGTCCATCCATCCATCCATCCATCCATCCATGCATCCATTTGTCCATCCATTCATGCCTCCATCCGTGCATCCACCCCTCCATGCATCCATCCATCCATGCATCCATCCCTCCATGCATCCATCCATCCATTTGTCCATCCATCCATGTGTCCATCCATCCATCCATTTGTCCATCCATCCATGTGTCCATCCATCCATCCATCCATCCGTGCATCCATCCATCCATCCATCCATCCATTTGTCCATCCATCCATGTGTCCATCCATCCATCCATCCATCCGAGCATCCATCCCTCCATGCATCCATCCATCCAAGCATCCATCCATTTGTCCATCCATCCATCCATCCATCCACCCATCCATCCACCCATCCATCCATCCATCCATCCATCCATCCATCCATCCATCCATCCATCTGTCCATCCACCCCTCCATGCGTCCATCCATCCATGTGTCCATCCACTCACAGGTAAAGAAAGATTTACTGAGCACCCATTATGTGTCAAGCCAATGGTTGATTCCATTAGTGAACTTCCATGGGGTTTGTAGTCTATAAGGAAAGGCAGACATAGAACAAGGAATTACCAGTGACAAATGTTACCCGAGGGGATGTCCAGATTGCTGAGGGAAGTAGTCACGGTTCAGTTTGGTGGTAGCATGGAATTTGTTTGGACAAGTGGGAGGAGATGATGCTGGAGATATAGGGGTGGTGAGCTGGGGACAGCAGGCTGTGACAGGCCTTGCATGACGATCTTGGCTACTACGGCAGAGACTTTCTTATTAACTTTTTGGGAGAGTGAGTGTTTTCAGACAAAAAACTGCTTATCTCAGAAATTCTTATAGACAGAAACAATTGTGTGGCTAAGATTTGGCCAATGAGATACAAAAGGTTATTGTTGAGGGGATAGATTCTGTAAAACTGTTTAAAGAGAGAGCTGACTCCGTTACCCTTTCACATTCCTGCCTTTCTAGCAGCTGTCGTGCGACTGACGCGACCATGAAGATGAACTCAGGAGTTAAGGGTCACAGAGTCCTCGAGTTTGTAGGCCATTGTGGATGTTGATGACTTTGATTTGAACATGGTAAATGTAAGCTACCTGTGGGGCTTCCCATGAGTTAACAAAACATCTGATGCTCAGTGAGCTTGGCTGTCAAGGGAAGGCCACCTCTTGCTCCACACCTGAGATGCCAGATAAAACGCAAATACAATACAAATGCAGAGCCACGTTTGAATGCGACCCCTCTCGACCCCAGAGATGAAGATGCAAGCCGGGGCAGGTGGGAGCTGAAGGCATGGGCGAGGGCGCTCCTCCTTAGAGGAACGAGGCCGTTATGGTGGAAACTGAGTAAAGTCTGGACCGTGAGTGGCTGACCCTTCTCTGAACGTGAGAGAGGCCTGCGTCCAGCCCGAGCACACAGCCCCGTAGCTGCGCAGGTTTCTTGCTCGGGGCTGAGGCTGGAACAGAGCTGATGTGAGAAACTGGAACCCGGAGGGGCGCCTTGCACCACAGGAGCCCAGAGCTGAGACATGGGAACGACCTACAAGCAGGACTTGAAGCAGGATGCCACAGTGTGTGAGCAGAAACACACAGTTGCCCCACGCGGAGGCCTGCACGGAGGACCGTCCCTCGGAAGCCGGCTCAGACGACAGTGCACCCAAGAGACTGCAGACAGTGTGCGAGCTGAGTGTGCCTGTCACAGAAGCATGTTCAACGTGTGAAGAGGGACAGAGGAGGAAGAGAAGCCATGAGGCAAGAACAGGAATCTTGTGGAGAAGAGAAATCTAGAAATGAGAAATGCCAAGGCAACAACAACAGGGCTGATGGATTACCTGCTGACCTGGCTGGAGTGAGCTTGTGAAACTTGGTAGGAAATCACCTGCAATGTAGCACTGAGGGGCCAATAGATGGGAAACACGAAGGGGAAGGGAAGAAACAGGGAGGTAGAAGTTGTAAGTATTGTTAGGCTGTGCCCATCCATAGACGGCGCTTTGTCGCGTGAACGTTTCCGAGAGCGTCTGTGTTGTGTGCGTGTTTTGCCTTCTCAGCCCTGCGGACCTGCCTGCCGGGCCCTGGAGGAGGGACCTGGGCCTGTGCTGGGAACCCCGGTCCTGTAAACGCCGCTAGAGCACGACAGGGAGCTCAGGAGGGCGAGCTCTTCTTCCTGCACCTCTTCTGCTCCTGAGTGAGGTTGGGTGGGTGACACAGAAGGAAAAGCACAGGAGACTCTCCTGGACAAAGTTACTGCCCGTCTCTGAGGCTCACCTTCCACATCCGAAGACTGGACGAGGAGAAGGTCTGTGTCAAGACGTCATTGGGGGTGTGTGCTCTGGGACGGTGACCAGCCCAGGGCCTGGCTCACAGGAGGTGCTCAGTAAATAACCCCCTTTTCAGCTTCCCTTGGGCACTGATGAGGCTCCCTGTGCATCTGGCAGAAAGAAATCTAACCCCGGCTTGGTTGGTGGGAATGACGGATAAAGTGGTTACCGTGCATTTTGGATACCAGGTAGCTCCACGGGTCACGAGCTGTCACGCTCTCTGCTCTTTCACCCTCGTGAAGAGGGAAAAGGGAAAAGTGTTTGTTCCATAGAAAACGTCTCCCAGTCTGTCCCCACCCTGGGACGGGAGGGAGCAGTGCTCCTGGAATCTGCAGGATTTGCTACGCCCCGAGGAGCAGTGTCACTTGCTGTGAGCGGGGAAAAAACGATTTCTGAGGCTACCTTATTGACAGAAAATTATATTTCGTGTGTTTACCTCACATTCCTATTCCTTTCACATGAGATTTGCCCTAGTATCTTTTAATTAAAAAGACAACGAAAAGTAAAAATATGCCAGAACAAAAAATCTCCCGACTTCCGTTTTTCTAATTGTAAACAGTAACCCTGTTTGGTGTAGAATATTAGTAAATATACCATTTAAGCGCATAAACAAGCACATTAATGTCATCCTAACCCACTCACGGCCCCAGTCCTTTGCCCGCTCTCTGAGCCAGTGCCCTTTGCCATGTTTGTTGGTGGTGCCCTCCCTCTGGGAGTGGGCTTTTTTCTCACCCCTGGACGTTGGGCCCTGCCACCTCGCTTGCTTTGGCCCCTAGGATGGGCAGAAGTCACCCTGTGCCATTCCTGAGACTGCGCCCCCAGACCCCTTTTGTGGTTCTGCTACGGCCATGAGAAGGCCACGTCCAGGCTGGTCCGCTGGCCCCGGAGGAGGGGAGACTCCAGGTGACGGCTGCCCCGCTGCAGTGCCCCAGGCAGGCCCCGCCTAGAGCTGCGAGCTGCCCGAGACCCTGGCCTCCGGGAACAGATCAGCTGAGCCCCCAGACATGGGAGCAGCAAGCGCTCCCGTTCTTTCCTGCTGAGGGTTCCCTGCGGCAAAAGCTGGCAACCCAGCATCGTTCTTCCATCTGGGGGTTTCTCGTCTCAGTGTCTCTCCCCCAAGCTGGCCTCACTCCCTCTCTTTCTCTGCTGTTCCCTTTTCTCTTTTTAAGAACAGGCAAATACTCACATATGAAATCCTGCCATACATGCAATTCTCTATCCTCATCTTTCACTTTAAAGACACAAAAAATTCTCTATAATATCATTTTCAGTAGACACTTTAGTATTTCATGATAGGTATCTACCATAATTCAGATAAATCATATTATTGGAAATTTAGGTCACCTCCATCTATTTTTATATCATTAAAAATTGCAATGAACATGTTTCTTCATGTTTACTTGTATGTAAAAATGATTTCTTCAGAGAGATTCTTAGAATTGGAGATACTGAGTCAAATGGAATGAATATTTTAGAAGCTTTTGGTAGGAATTGCCACACTGCTTTCCAGAAGGGTTTAATTTTCGTACCCTTCAGCCAGTGGAATATGGGAGTGTTTATTTCTTTATTCCTCACAATTACTTAGTACTTTAGTTAAATGTTTTAGGTAGATAAAAAAGGGCATGTAGTTTAATGAACATTTTTCTGATTCTTTGAACGTTTTGATATAATTTACTTGGTTGTATTTCCTTTCTCTTAGGGCCATTTGCATATGTTTTCTCAAAAGAGTAAAAGCATCTGCTAATGGGAAAATTCTGCCCTAGCGGTTTTATATTATTATGTGATCATACCTATTGTTGCTTCCCTTTGGGATTCTTTCCCCCATTGTTTTGAAAATTCTTTTAAACCTTCACAGGCTCCCACCTCTTGCCCTTGTGAATATTGTAGAAATCAATGCACACTTGTTAACGGAAAGAATGATTTTCTTGACCAGTATTCTCCAATTGTAATTTCTTTCTCCACAAAATATCCCTCCCGGGCACTTTTCCCTCAACCCTGTGTGCTGTTTCTGTTTCCCAGAGTCGCAGGAGGGTGCAGCTAACAGGCAGGCTGGGGGTGAGGCAGCTTCCCCACACCAGCTGGCTGTGCCCCTGCCCAAGGCTGCCCGGCTCCTACCTGCAGCTCAGGAAAGGCTCTGTGCCTGTGTGCGGGGCCTGGGCTCGCGGTGGCTCCTCCTTTGGTGTCACCCCAGGGGAGCCTTCCGGGTCCTGGGTGCTGCCCGGGGCTGGAATAAGAGGGAGGAGAGGCCCCCTTTCAGGCCTCTGCTGCCCGGTGATACAACCCCTCAACCAGAATAAAAGACACTGGCTGCTTCTAACGTCTCCTTGGGGCGTCTGAGCTTAGAGAAAGATGAGATGTTAACGTGATGGAGAAACTGACAAATCCTTAGATCCCCTGAAGCTGGACGACTGGGCCCACGCAGCCTTCCCTGTCCAGCAGGTGGGTGACTTCTCAGTGCCGGGAGCAGAATTCACCCCGACATAAGCCAGCTCAGCATATTGATTATTTTGAGCTGAAGGCAACTGAGATAAAAGAAAAGCTCTCTGCCTCCCATATTTGCCTAAAAACAGGACTTACCTTTTGAAGGGGCCCCTCCCCTCTCCACCAGGAAGTTCCCAAGTTAATCACTGGAGGCACCCTAGACCCTTACCAGCCCAGAGATGCCACCAGAGGAATTTACATAAAAACCAGCGCTATCCACCATGACTTTCCCATATATTTACCATCCCACAATTTGCCATCCTAGAAACTCAAAAAGTCCTTCTCTTTCGTCTTGTCACTTCTCTAAAAATGTACTGTTCTTTTGTTAAGATGCTATATAGGCCCCAGTTCTCGCCACCCCTTCAAGTTACTCAGCACTGAGGGCTCCTACACTTGGGCCATGCACATGTGAATGAGCTTCTGCTTGCTTTTCTCTCGTTGCCCACGTGGAGAGCCTAAGATGCGTAGAGGAAAAGGGTCTTTTCCTTCCCTACGTCAGCTGGCTCGTGCTCTCTTCCTGTGGCCCAGTGACTGCTCTCTGCCGTCACCTTCCAGGCCTGGGAGGGGGACTGTGCTGCCTGGACCTTGGGGATGGGTCTCAGTTCACGAGTCTAACCTGAGCACTCTCACCGCCATCTGTTCTCCTCTAGGAAGACCCTTTGCCAACACCAGCTGGTGGGACCCACCCTTATTTAGAGCCTGTCTTACCCTTCCTGATCCTTACAGACTTCTTTAAGTCTCTGGAATCTTTTATTATAACCGTGGTTCTTCCTGACCCTTTCGGCCCTGTGTCAAAGGCAGCAATAAACATCTGTGGAGTGACGTTATCCCCAGCGTGTAGCTCATGGAACTGGCTAGAAGATGTTTTCTCAGGATCTACAGGGTCCAGGGCAGAGTCCAGTCTAGAATCCAGGCCTCCAGGGTCCTAACCGGCCTTTCTTTTGTGTGATTCTTCTTTCTGGAGTCCCTGACCCTCCAAGGGCCCCAGGCCTTGTGAGTTTATCAGGAGTGTCTAGACTCTTCCCTTCTTTCCTGCAGGAGACTTCAGTGATTTGTATGCGCTTTCTAGGCACCTTAAATCAGGAAACCAACAGGAGAGAGATTTCTGGGAGGAAGGACCACTGTGGCTTTGGTGGCGGGATCAGAGGGGAGGGCCGGGCAGGGTGAGCTCTGAGATTCAGACTCCCTGGGCGGAAATCCCAGCTCCTTCCTGTAACAACGTCTCTGAGCCCCAGCTGCCTCACCTTTAAAATAAGCAATCATACCCACTTCACAGGGTTGCTGTGAGGATTAGATAGCAGATAAAGGGCTTATCTCAGTACCAGTAAACACAGCCATCAATGATGTTACCACTTATTGATAGTAAACGGGGGTGGGGCGGGGATGAAGGGAATTGCAGACCACGGGGTCTGAACAGATGAAGAGAAAGCAAGTCAACATAAGCGGACAAACTATCTCAGCCTCTCCTCGACTTGGAGGAAGGACAGAGACTGTGGGTCTCTACGCAGAGAGAGGTGCGGGCCGTAGGAAGGCAAATCAGAAGGAGGGGTGGGATGTGAAGTCTGGGATCAGCTGAGCGAACGTGGCCTCGTTCCCATGGGTGGGAACAACCCCAGTGAATGACACGAGCTCTGACGAGGTACTCAAACCAGCAACCTCTCGGCAAACGAGGGAGGCCACGACAATGGGGGTTACCACGGGCAGGGAGCCCTGAAGGCTTGCAGCTGGATTAGAGTGGGTTGAGGCTGTAAATCAGGTGCTGGTTGTAAAAACAACAATCTTGGTGCCAGGGAGCTTAGGGTGCCGATGCCTGTCCCACCTTGGGCTTTGGTGCTCCTCGTGGGAGGGCAGAGGCTGGGGCTTCAGGAGTGTGTCACTCGCCAGTTGAGGGTCTTGTTGACAGGCGGAGAGAGGCCGTTCGCCAACCCGACCAGATGCCTTGGAAGAACAGACAATCCTGTAACTTTCCTCGAGTTCTGGGCCCAGAAAGGAACAGCGATGGGCCAGGACATCATTGCTGTATCAACCTGGACAAGTGCGCCGACCTGAGCTTGGGACCCTGTGTCTCCGTGGAGCCTGGCCGCTGACTGCCAGGTGCTCCTGGGGGCCCCAAGCACCTGCCCGGCATCAGTGAAGACCTGACGAGGGTCGTGGCCTCCCTCGTCTGTGCCCGCAGGCTCCTCGGGACTCGTGTGCCGTGGTGGATTCTGCCCTACTGCGCTGGGGGTGCCCAGGTGGGGACTCCTGAGCAGAGGCCTTCTGAGTCCTCCTTTTCTCAGACACGCTGCCCTCAGGCAGGACTTGGGAACCGTGCCCCCCTCCTGAGCTCCCCGTGAGGGGCCAGGTCAGTTAGTGGACTGGGGAGATTGTCTCAGACACACTTCTTGGAGGAGGTACAGAGGCCCCCGGTGGAGCAGGGGCTCACCTCGAACACAGGCCACACGTCTTGGGTTTCTGACCCGAGTGCGGGGCACCTGCTGAGCATGAGGCCCGGGTGTGTGTGAGCATGTGGACGTCAGCGCGGTGTAGTGTGTGTGTGTGTGTGTGTGTGTGGGGTACGTGTGATGTATGTGCACACGTGAGTGTATCTGTGGGCATGTGTATGTGTATGTGGCACGAGTGTGTGGTGAATTGGATGTGTGCGTGTAAATGTGCAGGTGTGCGTGACTGTGGCCTGTGTGTACATGCATGTGAGTGCATGTGCGTGTGTGTGCCCGTGCACCAAATGAGTCTCCACAGGGTCGGGCTGACCGCCTGCCCCGCAGTGCTCACCTTTCTCCGGGCCCCAGCTGGTTGCCCATGCGCCTGAGAAAGTGCGGCCGCCAGGGCCTCGATGGCTCGGTCGAGCTCCTCACAGCCCGGGCGGGGGGCGCTGGGGGCGCAGCCTGGGGGAAAGAACACAGAGAACCACTTCAGACATCCCCTCACCCCACCATAGCCACCCTGCCAGACACTTCACTCCACTTTCGGGAGGCTGGTGTGTGTGCCCCTCGCCTTCGTGCCGTTTCCCTCTCCTCCCAGCACCCGCCCCACCCTCTCTTCCTTTAGGCCATCACCGCGCCGGGCTGGACACACAGGGACACACCGCGCCGGGCTGGACACACCGGGCTGGACACACACACAGGGACGGGGCCTTGAGGCGTGTGGCCCGCTGCCTTGAGTCTGGATGGCTTCCTCCTTTCTGTACATCTCATTCTGTTTCTTACTGTTTCTAAACTCAGAAATGTTTAAAGATGCGCCCATCTTTTAGTCACGCATCTCATCTGTCCCCTCTGCGAGCCGGGCTGTGTTTTGTGTTCCCCAGGCCGCCAGGCACACGCTGTGGCCGTGCACCTCCCCGGGCCAGGCAGTGAGTGAGGCTTCCTGAGTTATAGGAGGATTTCGCTAAAGCGTTGATTAACTGCTTTTTCCTTTTTGATTTGCTAAAGCTTCCTCACATGTTATTTTTGAAAAATTGTCCCCCACCAAGGAAAAATGGAACCCCCTCCCTTCAGTTGGCAGAAGCATCCAGGCTTCTAACCCAGCTCCCGTCAGTGCCCAGGACGAAGACGGCCCCGGCCTGGTCTCAGGCAAGCTTCAGAGGAAAGCGTGTTCTCTGTCCTTCTCAGGATCACTTGGCCGGATGTCCCAGACCAGAGATGTACCAACGAGAAGTTTGAGAAGCAGTGGTTTGGAGGCAAGGTCAAGGAAGGCTCTCGACATCATTGCTCAGTCCCCAGGGTTCCACAGGCCACACACTCACACATACACACTCATGCACACCCCCCACACCACTCATACACGCACACGCACGCACACACACGCGTACACGTCCACCACACCACTCATACACGCATACTCACACACACGCATGCGCACACACGTGCACACGTCCACCACACCACTCATACACGCACATGCACACACACGCACACGTCCACCACACCACTCATACACACACACTCACACACACGCACGCACACACGCGCACACATCCACCACACCACTCATACACGCACACGCACATGCGCACACCCCACCACTCATACATGCACATGCACGCACACACACACCTACACACACGCACACCCTCCCCCACACCACTCACACACTCTCACACACACCACACGCTCATGCACACGTGCACACACACATGCAGCTGCCAGGGAAGGTTTCTGGCGCCTCTGACCTGCCCCCTGAGTCCTGTCCCCAGGGCTGGGACCGTGAGGACTGTTTATGGAAAAAGTAGCACAACTGCCTGGGCCTCAGCCCCCTCACGCTTTCCAGGGAGTGACCTTGACAGAGGAACAGCCTACCTCCCCCAAAGGGCCAGGCAGCTCCGTGGGGGACGGGGGCTGGGCTCGGAGCAGAAGCCTGGCGCTGACTGGTGGGCCCGTGGGCTCTGGTGGGGCACGTTCCTTTGTGCCGTTAGCTAGAGGTGGAGGAGGTGTGTGAGGCATGTGCAGCCGGGATCGGGCTTCTGGGCTGGCCCTTCATTCTCTGTGTGAAGCTGGGAGGGTCCTTTAGCCTCTTTAGGCCTCAGTTAACTTATCCATAAAACGGGGATGTGATAATTCCACTCACAGGCTTCCTGTGACAATTGAGTTGGTTAGTTAATGGAGGCAATGCTTGTCCGGTGATTATACAGCACCAAGGGCTGTGGAGGACAGCGCCTGGAGAAGGTAGGGTCCCAGGGCCCCTGTGGCCCCAGTGAGCGGGCACAGGAGGGCTGGGGCAGGCTCCCGTCCTCCGTCAGAACACCATGTGTGCTGGTCTCCCCCTGGGAGCACCTCTCCCCTGGCCCTGTGCCCAGGACCGTCTTCTGCGATCAGGGTGGACGCCGCCTGGTCACCGTCTCCAGTGGGATGACACAAGTGAGATGCAGTTAGGCAGTACCCAGTGCTAGCGCTGCTATCACGGCTTTTCACCTGCTGCCGTGGCCCCGCCCCAGGCACCTGCCTCTCACCTGGAGGACGCTGCTGGGGCTCCCTGGGAGAAGCTGCAGCGTGGCTACCCCACGAGTCCTCGCTCTGCCTAGCGTGCGCTCTGGCAGCGGCTCTGGCCCCCATCTCCGGGTCTCCAGCCCTGCCCAGGCCTGGCCGCTTGGCTTCGCTGAGGCCCTGTAGGAGGTCCTGGAAGAACCAGGGCTGCGTCACCCTCTCGGGTGTGAACGTCCTCCTTGGCTCAGGCAATTTCCAGAAGGGGTGGGTGGCTGTTTCCTGAGCGGGAGAGATGATGGGCCTGGTTGTCTGGGGTTGGGGCTGACCTGGAGCCCCCGGAGCTGCTGGCGGGCACCCCCGTAGAAGGCCAGAGCGTCGCTCCGGTGCCGGCTCAGCTGGGCTGCCACGTGCAGGCTCTGGTCCTCAAGCTTGTCGTAGAGCGTCCGGATGCTGAAGTCCTCCAGGGGCTTGGCCGGAAGTGGCTTCCCTGCAGGAAGAGGCCTTGGGACGAGACTGTGTGATGAGCGGGGCCCTGAGCACAGCAGCTTCCCTCCTCCCTGGGGGGGCTTTGCCAGAAAGATGCAGGGGCAGAGGAGGGCGGAGGCCTGCCTGCAGGAAGAGGCCCGCTCAGGGGGAGGGAGGAACGGCTGGGCTCAGGCTGGTTGGAGCAGGGGAAGGGGGAGACCTCGAGACACAGGAGGTGGCTGCAGGGAGACCCTCCTCAGCGTGGGCGTGACGGACCGGGGCCTGCGGCCTCTGCCTGTCCCAGGCTTGACGTCACACCAGATCTGGGCGACGGGCGCTGCCCCCTCGCTCTGCTGAGCGTGGATCTCCGCGTCCTGGACGCCCCGCGAGCCGCCTGAGGAGGCTCCAGGCTGTGCGTGTACCACTGCCCCTTTCCTCCATGAGCTCATCTCCTGTCCCAAGTTCCCACCACGGGCCCGAGCTCCCCTGCGCAGCTCACGCCCCGTCTGCCCGCTGCTCCGGGGACTCCTGGCTGGCCGGGCTGACAGCTGCTCCCAGTGACCCGTGGCCCACACCGCGCTGGGCAGACGGCCAAGCTGGCAAAGCACTCGTTGGGGCGAGGTGGGGTCCCCTCCTTCAGGCCGAGGGCTGTGGCCCAGGCTGACCCCAGGGGACTGAATTTGGGTGACCCCACGAAGCTGCTGGGCCTGAGCGGGTTCCCTCACATCCGGCAGGAACACCCTTGGCCGAGGGAGGGCCTTAACCCCTCAGCTTGTCCCCCTCACACCCACTCTGCTCTGCTAGAAGGACAGGCCTTCCCCTGTGGGGCCGTCTTGAAGCAAGGAGGACGGAAGGTGGTGTGAGGCCCCCCTGCTGGCCAGGCTCAGCCAGGGCGGCACCTGCAGGACAAGCGTGAGTGTGACGCCGAGTGACCGCCCACCGCCCTTTCCCAGGCCGGGGGGTGTGTACGGGGGGAGGCGAGCCCGTTCACGCTGAAACAGTGTTGGGGGCATTCTCGTTCTGAGCAACAAACATGGGCCCGGCCAAGCAGGGCCAGCGCTGCCTCTTTCCTCTCTCCGTGTCCAGGGTGGGGTCTGTTCCCCGAGCGTACCAGCCATCAGGTGGGAAGGGGGGTGGGAGGGCAGCTTTCCAGAAGACCGACCGTGGCCTCCCACTGTGTCAAGGTCTTCCTCCCCATCTGCCCTGTCACTGCCCCCCACCCCCAACCCAAGGGACCGGTCCTCTGTCCACAAGAACCCTGTCCCACCCCTCTGCGGGAGCCCCGGCCCAGCCCCGGGCTGAATGGAGGCTGCCCTGGGGGTAGAGCGCTGGCCTCAGTCCCGCTCTATGCAGCCCCTCCCTGTGTTCACGGTTCACACTCAGCACAGCCCGCACGCTGGTCACCCATGAGGGGCGACCTGGGGGAGGGTGACTGGTTCTGGGCCCGGCCAGTCCTCTGCCCACACCAGGAGGGCGCTGTCGCCACTGTCCAGAGCCCTCAGCAGGGAAGGGGAAGCGGCAACTGGCCTGCAAGCGAGGGGCTCAGGGACTGCAGGGCCAGCCCCGCCCGCGGTTTGGGTGGGTGAGCACATGGGAGGAGGCCTGTGCTCAGCTTCACACGACCAGCAAGACCCCAGGGCTGCTCTCATCCCATGACGACGGCGCCAGTAACCCCCATGTCACTGCCTCCCAGGCCCCTGAGCATCCAACCAACTTCCTGGGGCCCCTGCAACTCCGCAGTTAGG
The DNA here is from genome assembly GCF_937001465.1 of Orcinus orca. NCBI lineage: Eukaryota > Metazoa > Chordata > Mammalia > Artiodactyla > Delphinidae > Orcinus > Orcinus orca. Next base: position 78,507,052 of record NC_064576.1, read on the forward strand.
AACCAGCGGAGGTGACGTGAGCTGCGTGAATCCAGGTCAGGGAGCACGACCAGGGCCCTTCGCCGCTCCGCTGACGTCGGAGGTGAGGCAGCCCGGGCAGTGAAGGGTCTTTCCTCCACCGAGCCCTGCTCCATGCCCCTCTGCACACGCTTCCTGGAGCTGGGGGCCAGGTGGGGATGGGGGAGGTGCAGGTCCCCCAGGTCCTCCTGAGCTCCGAGGCAGTCCCCAGCTCTCCAGGTGCGAAGAGGAGCTGACGGGGCAGGTGAGTCGTCCCATAAAGGGATCCTACAGGGCAGTGCTCATCCCTGCCCTGGCCCCAGCCCTGACCACACGGTAGGGATGGGAGAGCTCTGGCCGCTCTCCGGCCTCACCGCCTGGGGGCGCTGGGCAAGCCACTCACATCCCCTAGAGCCTTGGTCTCTGTCTGTAAAAGGCGGACAGAACAACCCCGGAAAACACCCACTTCTAGGTTTTGTTGTGAGGCTGAGACAGCCAGCACGGACTGTCATAAACCATCAGTGGAAATACCAGTTGCTCTCCAGAGTGTGTACCTGGGGTGCAGTTTGGGGGAGGACAGGTGGGGCTGGTACCTGCACCCTGGGCAGCGGTTTTCCCCGTGGAATCCGCTCCTTCCTCAGAGCCCCAGGGACCAAGGTCTTTAGTGAACGGAAGGCTGCAAAGAAGCACCAGCCTCAGTGCAAGACACGCACGCCACAGGAGACACGGGGCCAGAGCCGGGGCGGAAGGGGACTCACCAGTCCCCGAGGGGCACACGTTCCGCAGGCACGTGAGGCCCTCGAGCCCTTGCGGGGCAGGCCGGGGCCAGCGAGGAGGGTCTTAGCACAAGGCCCAGGCCTGTCAGCAGCACGGTTGCCAAGCCAACAGCCAGCAGCACCCCTGAAAGGTGGGGGAGAGGGGTGGGCCCGTGAGACTGCGCAGTTCCCCGCTTCCTCTTCCCGCTGCCTCTGGGCTTTAGCGCCTCACAGCTCCCTGCAAAACAGCCCTCGTTCCTGCCTGGGCGCTTAACCCTGTCAGGGCTCCGACGGGAGGTTTTCCTCCACCCTGCACCCTCCGGGGGGCTCTCCTGGGACGCTGCTGCTCTGCCCTCCTCTGGCCACCCAGGGCCAGGCCCGTGCCCCGTGCCCAGGCGGGCTGCCTCCCCTCCGCCCACCTGGGCAGGCCCAGCCTGGAGCTCGGCGCAGACGGCCAGCTCACGAAGATGGAGGGAAGAAGGCGGAAGATCCACAGAGGAGGCTAGAACAGGTGTGTCCGGATGCCTCCACTCAGGGGCCCCGCTCACCAGGGTGGGCCCCAGAACCGAAGGGAGCAGGGAGGGTGAGACAGACAACCCCAGTCACGGAGATTAGTGTCCTTTGCCCGGCAAAGGCAGCCCCGGTTCAAGGACAAGCTTGTCCTCGTCTCTGCAGGGCTACGCCCAGCGTCACAGGCTGGAGCCCGGCCCTCCCATGGCCCCTCCGTGTCCCGGCTCCTCTGCGTGCTCTGCGGTCAGCACCTGAGATGGCCGCCCAGTCGGGGCCCAGGTTTGGCACCCGGTGCCTGAGGACGCCGTGCCTGGCGAGCTGATAGGGTGATGAGGGCTGCACGGGGGACAGGCCTGGGTCGCAGGCCACCCCCTTCTCCTTCACCAGCACCACGGCGATGCTCTCAGGCAGCCCGTTGTCCCGAAACACGTACGTGCCCGGATCTAGAAACTGGTGAGCAAACCTGGGGGGTGAAGGGCCAGAATGTGAGCAGGTCTGGGGGCCACGAGCCGTGCACAGGAATAACGAGGTCCAGGGAAGCCGCCCGTGACCCCCTCCCACGTGGTCTGCGGCCCCCCGCCCTCACCCGTCCCTCCTGTCGCCCGTCCCTGAAGAGGCTGTGACCTACACTCGAGGCGCCAGTCAGCCCAGCTACGGTCACCTGGAGAAGCTGAGGTGAGTCTCCCGCACCAGGTGGCCGAGGTGCCTGAAGGCCCCGAAGTCCCAGTGGGGGTTGCTGTTGAGCAGGTGCTGCTCCTGGTACACGGGGAAGTGACTGGCCGAGCGATCTGGCGAGTGAACCAGTTGGCCTGGGTTCCAGAGGCTCTCCCAGCCCCAGCCCCGGGCAGCCCACGCCCTGTCCCCAGGAGACCGTTTTCAGCCTTTCGTGTACGTAATCTTGGTGCCAGGGCGAGACCCTCCTCCCCTCGGCCTACGGAGAGAGACGCCCCGTAGGGGTGAGTACAAGCGGAGGCCCCTCGGTGGTGGGCGCTGCTCAACTCTGTACCCCTGGCAGGCAACACAGTGTAGGCATGCAGCAGGCGCTCAGCTCATGCTGTGGGGTAGCTGGGGCAGAAGCACAGGCGGCCCGGGCCTGGCCGTTCCCTGTGACGAGGCCTTTCTCACGCACCAGTGCCGGTGCTTCTCCCTGAGACCTGTCTCCCGCCCGCCAAGGCGCCACAGATGCAAATGCCGAGGCTGAGAGGGTGACGTTGCGCCAGGCCCAGTGGGTTTACGGGTTTACGGGAGAGCTGGGCCTGGAGATGCCCAGTCTGCGTGAGTCCTTTCCCTCTTCAAGCTCGCTGCCCTGGCACTGCTTTGTGGGGGAGGAACTTGGGCAGCTACGTGACACGTGAAACCAAACACTTGGTCTACTTCTACCTGGGCCAGGTGGCTGTTCTGTTCAAATCTGATTAAGACTGGGGTCTTCAGCCTTGCCTAAGGGAACACCTCGGTCTCTGAGCCTCTACTGCCTTGCTTTGGGCAGATATCCTCTGTACTGATTTGTTGTGCTTTTAAAGCAATTAGCAAGCTAGCTTACCTTTGTAAGCTCTCTGCCCCCTGTTTTCTCTCTCAAAATCCATTCTTTAGGGGCTTCCCTGGTGGCGCAGTGGTTGAGAGTCCGCCTGCCGATGCAGGGGACACGGGTTCATGCCCCGGTCCGGGAAGACCCCACGTGCCGTGGAGCGGCTGGGCCTGTGAGCCATGGCCGCTGAGCCTGCGCGTCCGGAGCCTGTGCTCCACAACGGGAGAGGCCCCAACAGTGAGAGGCCCGCGTACCGCAAAAAAAAAAAAAAAAACAAACATCAATTCTTTAAAAAAAATCTATTGGAGAAAAAACAAAAAAGCCAGCTGGGGGGTTAGCTGCCTCCTGCCTCCGTCTCGGCTGGCTGCCCGCCTGGCGTCCTGTGACGTCCGTGCGTGTGAGCAGGTTGGGGGACGCCCATCCCCGCAGCAGCGCCGGGGGAAACACCAGGTGGGAGAACGGGAGGGAGTTAAAGTCTCCTGAGGGCCTGGACCACCGCTCAGCGCGTGGAGGGTGAATGTGAGCTTGGAGGGGATGCGAGCCTCTTCCACCAGGGAAACAGTTTCGTGGAGGAGAAACTGGCTTGCTCTGTGAAGTTCCGGGGCTGGGGCTCACGGGGAGGCTTTGGCTCACGGTGGGGAAGACGATCCTTATAAACAAAGACGTCCAAGGTGGAGGGGCTGTGGGCAGGGCTAGGGTCCGGCCCTGGCACAGAGCAGCCCTGCAGAGGGGCTGGAGCCCCGTCAGAGGTCACCTTGGTGAGCCCCGCCTCGTCCCAAGGCGAAGAGGTCCGACAACCCCACCTGGAGCTGGAACATCAGCTCCAAGATACGGAATCGAGGCCCCCAGTGAAACGACCAATCAGGCCAAGAGCAAGGGGACAGCGCAGGCCTGTGACTCACTGCTGTGGAGTCCGGTCTGTATGTGAGGTCCCTGGACAGCTGGGCGGGGGAAGGACGACACAGTCAGGGCGGGACTCACTGTGGCGAAGAATATGAAGCTGGAAAAGAATCGCGTCCCCCTGTGCCAGGCAGATCACTGGGTTTGGAATATGGGGACCGGTGCTGGGATCCTGGGGGGAAGGGTGCTCTGGGCCTGCAGTCCAGTGACGCCCTTGCTGCCGTGGGCTGGACACAGGCGGACCTGGGACAGTTTGGGGGAGGAAAGCTGGAGGACCTGGGCCTGACTGGGGAGCCACGCACCTACCTCTGGGCCCCACCTGTCTTGCTTCCCCTTGAGGAGCAGTGCCAGGTCTCAGGGGGCCTCACCTCCCCAAAGGCTGTCTTCCCACATGACCTGTGATCCCTGTCAGACTGAGGGATCCCCCCACTCCTTCCACCCTCTCTGGGAAAGCCTGGCTCGGTACCCCTCTGCGCTCACCAAGGAGGAAGGAGCCCAGCACGTTCTGTGTGGAGATGACAAAGCCAAGGATGCCGTGGGGACCACACTGGACCAGGTGGACCCTGGCGCTCCCTTGGAAGGATGCGTCTGGGCCCACCGTGCTTGTTAGTCTCTAAGAACAAAGCGCAGCTTTGAACACCGGGGAGGGGCAGCGGGACTTACAGAGATGGCCGGACGGAAGCCCAACCACCCACCCGGCACAGGTCCTGGTGAGGCTAGGCTCAGCGGTGCCACCCACGCTCTCCCAGGATGTGTTTCCTTCCTCACTAAACTTGCCCTGGTGGCGTCCTGAACCCTGGGTCCTTCCTCTCTTCAGGAAACACCCCTGACTCAACTCAGGCCCCTGTACTGAATCATTGTTTTCCTCTCTTTTCTCTCTACCTGCAAACATCCTACTTATAGAGCAACTTAGAAACATCACCCTGTATCCCAAATCTGCTGTCCAGTCCCAGGCCAGGGGACCCTTCCTACCCTTCCAGTGGCAAGCAGACACAGCCCCCTAGAGCCTCTGGCAACAGACATCCAGGGCGAGCCGTTCCTGTGTCCAGGCCCTGGTCCTCTGCCCCCGACCTCGACGAAGCATTGAGGCCCTGAAGACAGCCAGGGCCACACCATGGTGGCCAGGAGATGGCTCTGCCCTGTGGCCAGCGGTCTGGGCTGGGACAAGGCTCTGGCTGGGCTCTAGCAGGGTCCACACCATTTCTGCGATGGTGGGGAGCGGTTTCACACCTCTGGACCTTGCTTCACACTTCTGTAAAGTGAAGCTGATGATTTCCAAGGTCCCTTCTGGCGTTCAAACTAGATGGTCGACGTTGACATAAGAAACACCACTATTGCCTCCTTCCCGCCCTTCCTTCCAGCCCGCAGATCAGACATTCGTGCAGATAGCAAAGACCAGGTAGGAAGGCTCTTTGAAAGATGGGCTTTCCCTCCTGCCGCCCGGGTTCCTTAGACTGGTGCTGGGGGTTCCGTAGCCATGGGTGCCGGGGGCCCATCTCTCCTGCCTCGAGTAGGCAGAGGCTGCCCGTCCCTTCCAGCCTTTCCTCGAGCTGGGCTCACCCTCTGGACGCTGTCCCCAGCCTCGTCCTTCACGCTGAGGATCAGCTCTCTGCTGGGCCCCCAGGCCAGGGAGAGCTGGGGGGCCCTGGCCAGACACTGGGCGTCACAGAGCTCTTCTGCAGAGACGTACTGCTGGTACTGGCAGCTGCGGGAGAGGATGGGGTGGGGAGGGGTCTGTCTCAGCGGGCTCCGTGTGCCCCTCAGCCGGCTCGGGCTCCTCTGGAGGAAAGCGAGCTGCCTATGCTTCCTGAGCAGCGGCTGCACTTTCGGGGGAGGTCCTGAGGTGACTGGACAACACGCTCTCGCCCCTGGCCCTGTGCCAGCCTGGGCACGTCCCGGGACAAGAGCAATTGTCCTGGTTGGGGGGCTCGGCACTTTTGCTCGGCCTCCTGCCAGGGCAGATTGTGGCGAGGGTGAGCTGCTCAGCCTGGAACGCTGCCAGTGCAGCGGCTGCCCTCCACGGCCTGTTCCCCCCAGTGCAAAGGTCAGCTGGAGGTCTAGAACTCAGGACCGCATCAGGGCCCCTCCTGGCTTGGGGTCCAGTCAGGGTCAGCTCCTGGCAGTTGCGGGGGCCTGTGGTCTGGACCTCACTCTTCCCTGCTGCCAGCGCCCCCTCAGGCCGGGCCCCTTGCCCCTGGCTGTGCTGGCTGGGCGCCCATCTCAGGATGTGCACACAGGCAGCTTCTGGGAGGAGCTTGCAGGAGGCGGCTCAGTCTGGGTCCTGCCAACAGCCTCCTGGACGGGCCCTCGGGGGACGGTCAGGACCTGCCTGGAGATGGTGGCTTCATTATGCTCTCAGCGGTTTTTCGTCACTCACATGCCCAGTCCAGCGCTGAGCTCCCCGCCCACTGGGCGACAGAAGAAGGAGCAGTTGTACTGCTTGGGGGACACACACGTGCGGGTGGCGGCCAGGCGGATGTCTCCAGGTGAGCAGCGCTCCACGACCTGTGGGAGGGCGTGGGAGGAGAGTCCTGGCCCAGCACCTGCAGGCCTGGGGTGCACCAGCGAATACTCCAGGGACAGGGGCAGGGTCTCGGGGGAGCCAGGCCCCTCTGAGAGGTCATGTAGTCAGCATGCTAAGACTAGGGTTAGGCTTGAGGGTAGAGGGGAACCCACGAAAGTAGTAGGAGACAAGTGAGCTGCCTTGGGAGGTATTTGGGAGGCCTAGCTCTGGGGAGGCCGGACCCAGGTTCCCACACAGCAGCTAAGATGACCTCCTAGGAGATGAGTGAGGATCAGCAGGACGGAAGGTGGGGGCTCGTCAGAGAAGGCTTGCTGGAGGAGGTGGTGGTGCAACTGGTTTTGAAGCAGAATTGTGAGGGCAAGACTCGCAGAGGGAGGGCGGTTCAGAGGTCAGAACGACCAGAGGGTGTCGGGGGAGGGGGGCGGCCCAATCAGCGGGGCTGGGGTGGAGGGGTCTGCAGAGGGCGTAGCAACAAGTGAGGCTGGTGAGCTGGCCGGGCGGCCACCCGCGTGTTACCCTGGCCCTCACCATCTGCCTGCCTCCTGAGAGTGGGGGTCCAGGAAGGAAGGGGGCTGGGCGGCCACAGCCCCCTCCCTGGAGGTCATGTCGGGGAAGACACACTCCCACCTGAAAACCTCAGTTACTTAGGCCAGTGGTAGCCAGACTTTTCATCCTGCTTCCCGAGAGTAAAAATGTACTGTAAAAAATATTGTGATAATATACACTAGACTGAGTATAATATATACGCGCACATGTAAACGCAACTGAAAAGCTAACGAGGAGAAAAAGTGAATATGCACCGTTCTGATACTTCCTTCTTGTACCCCAGTGGCTTATCTAGAGCACACCCACGTTGAGACGGGCTAGGTGAGGCCCAGAGCCTTCCCTGTTCCCTGAAGAGGGGTGACAGGTGAGGGAATTTGCCTATTAACATCAGGGATGGGCTTTAGGTGACGCCCATGAAATAAGCCACGCCTCTGGTTGGGGATCTGATCTGTATGTGATCGGAAGACGTGTCAGAGCGGAGACATTGTTCCCTGTCTCCACTAGGCCTCCAACTAGGAGACAGGTTTGACCTTCGGGGCCAGGAGGTGGGGTCCCCACGCAGGCCAGTGTGAGGCACCTGAAGGCCTCCGGCTGGTAAGCAGCTCTGAGCGGGAAGGAGGGTGCCCCTGAGGGAGGGAGGGCGTGGGCCCGCAGGGAAGTCAGAGGGGTGCAGAGGACGGGCGGGTGGGAGGGAGCCCAGCTCCTCACAGAGCTGAGGAAGCAGCAGGGAGCTGGGCCCGTTGGTGACACGAAGGATAGGTGCCCCGACTGTTCGAGGGAACAGTTTCTCATCCAAGCTGAGGGCCCTCAGCTGAGCTGAGACTCGAGCAAGGCCTGGGAGCTAGGTTAGCCAGTGGCTTTTCAAACGTCAGCGAACATCAGAACCACTTGGAGGGCTTGTGGAAACCCAGTTTGCTGGGTCCCACCCCTGGGGTTCCTGATCCAGTAGGTCTGGGGTAGGGCTCAGGGTCTGCATTTCTAACAAATTTCCAGGTGATGCTGATTCCGTCAGTGCAAAGATCACACTTTGAACCACCGGTCTAGGATAAGGCAGGGTGCAGAGCCTTTTGTACGCAGGGGAGAGGGGCTCCGACAGGGAGGGACCACTGGAAACTGAGGACCGCGTGACTTAGGGCTCCGGGCAGGCTGGGGCCAGGGCCAGGGGCTGCTGCCTGTTTCCGCCTGGTGGGGATAAAGCAGCACACCTCAGCCTGTTGGCTTTTCCCCTGTTGAGCAGCGGGGTCTTCAAACGGGAAGGTAGAACGGCCTGATGAAGTGGACGGTGGCCAGAGGAGGAGGGTGGTGAGAGAGCAGCGTCTCAGACGGAGCTCCTGTCAGACTTGGGTGGGTAGGCGGCCTTGGGGTCCTGACTGTTGTCTTGTTTGCTGTGGCTCAAATATGGGATTAAGACCGACTGATAACTGGAGGTTTGGACTCAAAGGGGAAACCTCCGAGCAGATAGGGGCCTGGGCGAGGGGCTGAGTGAGCTGGGGCAGCACCGGGGGCAGCTGTACCACACTGGTTGGGCAAAGTGTCCCCCATAAAGATGTTGCTGCCTTTTAGGAGGAAGTCGGATCCAGAGCCTCCGGAGCCGGCTCTGAAGGGAGGGCGTCTGGATCTTGCTGCCACCAGGGCTGTGTGCCTGGGGAGGGGACATCCTCCTGCAGACCCCTCCACGCCAGCCCGGCCGATTGGGCTGGCTCCCCGACGCTCCCCAGCCTCTAGCCTCCTGGCCCACACGGGATGGTCGCCCCTGCGGGGGCGACTCCAAGACCCTTTACGAGGCTGAGGTCCTGGGGCTCTGTGATAAGGAGAGACCCCGAGGTCGCCCCACTTGTGCAGGACGTAATCCCTGGCTGTGGCCCACGGAGGCGCCCGGCAGGCGCGGACGGATGGTGCTCCCCTTGCCCCCCTCGGCCGCGGGGCTACCTGGGGCTGACAGTCCTCTTCACTGCTGCTCTCGCCCTCGTAGGACTCGTGTCCTGCCCGGCAGATGCAGGAGCCGTCTGACTTCTGGAAGACCCTGTTCAGTCCCCGGCACGTGCAGTGGGAGGCACCTGGGGAGAGAGGGTCCCGCAGCCGTCCAGGCACCTGGCAGGGAGCCAGCGGCAGCCAGGTGGAGGGAGCAGACACCTGTCTTTACCAAAGTACTGACCTGGAGGGTCTTTGAGGGGGTTGAATGAGATTTTCCAAATCTCAACCCTGACTTTGCATTAGAATCTGAGAAGTGTTTAAAAAACATCAATGTCTGGGTTGAGGTCTGGGTCCCCTTTAGACCAATTAAATAGAAATCTCTGAGGCAAGGCGAGGCCAGGACAACGTAAAATGGATAGCTAGTGGGAAGCAGCCGCATAGCACAGGGAGATCAGCTCCGGTGCTCTGTGACCACCTAGAGGGGTGGGATAGGGAGGGTGGGAAGGAGATGTAAGAGGGTGGAGATATGCGGATATATGTATACATATAGCTGATTCATTTTGTTATACAGCAGAAGCTAACACACCATTGTAAAGCAATTATACTCCAATGAAGATGTTAAAAAAAAAAAAAGCGCCCGCAGAGCTTTATTGTTCAGCCAGGACTGAGAGCTAGCGATGCAGCTGAACACCCCCGACACCTGTGGAAGTTGTTGCTCCTACTTGGATCACAGAAACCCTCTGGCATGTCGTGAAGGGCTGGCACAGGCCTCTGTCTCTAGGCAATTAGCGGGGGGGATCTGAGAGGGAAGGCCGCTCAAGAAGCTTGAAGGGTGGATGGACTGGGTGAGTGCAACTGGGAGGACAGGGATTCTCAGCAGAGAAAGTGGTGGGTAGGGAAGCTTAGGTTTTCTTTGGAGACAAAAGGGGTCCAGGTGGATGTTCTCTGGGAGAGGCAGCTAGGGGGAGGTAGAGACGGGGCCTTGCAGGGGACTAGGGTTCACTGCAATTCTGGCCAATTCAACCCTGTTGGGATTGGCGTCTCCTTGGGAGAATAAAAACACTCATTTAGGGTGTAGCCTTTGTTAGTTTGCTGCAGGTAACCACCTGTGCACAGTGCACAGGAGCCAGTAGACCCGCAGCAGAACTTGTTGAGTGAATTGATTAAAGCTGACATTTTTTTGCTAACATGGTTACATTCTCCCCCTGTCCCCCCAAATTTAGGGACCATTAACATGAGAGACACCTATTTCTACTGTAGAGAAGGTCGGGAATTGCTCAACGCTGAATGACACAAGGACTGTTCTTCCACCAGTCAGGTCGGCCAAGGCCCCTCTGCTCCCTTGAACTCTAGAATGTGCTCTGGCCCATCTGGACCAGCTCCCTGCAGAGACCTGGGCACCATCATGCCCTTGGAGTCTTCCGTCTCTTCTCAGTGTCCAGAGCACTGGGCTCCAGACCTGGCTTGTGGCCTTGTGGTCCCACAGAGGTGCCTTGGGAGCTTCTTGGGTGATGGAGGGCCTAATGGGAGCGCTTATGAGACCTCACCCTGGACATAAGTTTCAGATTAATTCACTAAGCAAGAATTTTTGGAAAAAGTTTTCTGTTGCTAAAGAATACTTTGAACAAGAGTCTGAAAGCTTGGCGTGGCATTCACGCCTATAGAATTGATCACGGATCTATATTAGAAGCATCATTTTTTAATGTCTGCCTGCCACCAACCCAACCCAGCAAGATTTTACTCATCTGCAAGTTCCTGTTTAAATATAACACTTAAACATTTTGGGGCTTCCCTGGTGGTGCTGTGGTTAAGAATCTCCTGCCAACGCAGGGGACACGGGTTCGACCCCTGGTCCAGGAAGATCCCTCATGCCGCAGAGGAACTAAGCCCATGTGCCACAACTACTGAGCCTGTGTGCCTAGAGCCTGTGTTCTGCAACGAAGAGTAGCCCTCACTCGACGTAACTAGAGAAAGCCCACGTGCAGCAACGAAGACCCAACGCAGCCAAAGATAAATAAATAAATAAATAAAACGTTCTCCATAAACTTTCCCTGGTCCTGCCATGAAGAAGCAATTTCTTCCTATTTTGAACCATCCAGACTTTTTGGTTCTTTTCTTGTGGCACTTGACACTTCTGCCCATTTGTTTTGCGTTTTTTCTTTCTTCCGAGTGGACCTGTCTCAGTACCTTCCACAGTGCCTTTGTGGTACTAACAACAATTGGAGGCTAGTGTTTATGATCTGACCTTTAAAATAAATTACCTAAAACAGTCTCCATTGCATCCCGAAAGGGAAAGAGGCAGCTTACAAAAGTGCACAGACCTGCGAGACTTTTTCTGCCTTTGGCAAGGGCAGAGCAGCTTACTTCAGGTCAATCTTCCTATGACATACAACAGAAAAGCCAGAAAAATATAGAAAACCTCTGTTTGAAGGCCTAGGGAGCTTAATTGAGGACTTAAGGAAAAGAGAAAGGAAATGCAGAGGGACAAGCCCACATTTGGGACCCGCTTCCCTGAAAGGCATTTGCCTCTCAGTGGAGAGCCTGAGAAGGTGAGCATAGCTTCAGGAAGTCTCACACGGCCCAGGGACCACCAGGAATGAGGGTCTCTGGTAAACATGAGACCCTCAGTGTTTCTGGCTTTCAGCTCGAAGCACTGAAGAGCTACACCCGGGTAAGCGCTGACTCTTGTGAAACCTGAAGTCCAGCACTGATTTTCTGAAGTCCTGATGAATGGAGGGAATTTGTTCCTACTGTAACTGGTTTCCAGACTGAAAGTAATTCCTCTACGGAGGAAGGTACAGAATCAAGAATTTCAAAATTTCTCTACAATTTTCATTCACTAAGTCTAGCATTCAATTAAAAAAAGCCTATAAACAAACAAACAAACAAACAGTAATTGCTCAGAAATCCAAAGGAAAAAAGACAGAGAGTAGATATGGCTCTCAAGAGATCCAAATACTGGAGGTGTGAGACGTGACATATACTTTAAACTGTGATTAGTATATTTGATAAATCAAATAACAAGATGGAGAATTTCAATGGGGAACAGGAAACTATAAAAGATGAATAGAAATTCTAGAACTGAAAGATTCAATAGCAAAAAATAAAGTATCTTTAGATGTATTTAATAGCAGATTATATGGAGATGAAAAGAAAATAGAGTATAGGTCTGAAAAAACCATCCAAAATGAATCTCAGTATGAGAAAATAAAAGATAAAAATTGCAGAAAATAGTGCAAGAGACATGTGCATGGTGAAAAGAGATAGTATATGTGTAATGAGAGATCCAAAAGGAAAGGAGGAAGAACAAAACAGAGTAAATATTTAAAAATGTAATGGCTGAGAATTTCACAAAATTAAAAGACATCAAACTACTTGAGAAGTACTAAAGAAACTCAAACAGGATAAATACAAAGAAAAAAATTTAGTTATATTCCTAAAAACCGAAGACAATGAGAAAATCTTAAAACCACCCAAGAAAAAGGATATTTACCTGCAAAGAGCAAATAAAGGACTTATATAAGACTTCTCAACAGAAAAAATGGAAGCCAGGGCAATGGAAGTGTATCTCTGAAATGCTGAAAGAAAATAACTGTCAAGCTAGAATTCTCCGCGTAGCTAAAATATGCTTTAGGCTAAAGCTGAAAAGAGACAGCTTTAGGCAAACAAAACATTAGAAGATGAAATTTTAAAACCTAATAGCATTTACAATAACATCAAAATATATCAAATACCTAGGAATATATAAATATATATATATATATCTCGTAATTTTCTGAATTGTGTTCTGATTAGGCTTCTCAACTCCTACAAGAAATCCCACTCCAATTAACACGTTTTCCCTTTTTATTTGCTAAAGGCTTTGTTGATTTCCTGTGGAGGATATTAGTGAAGAGTCAAAATTCACTCTTCCTGAGTAGATATCCAGTTGTCACGGCACTTTTACTGAAAGAACACTCATGTTTGCCATTAATCAAACATCTCATATACATGTAGGTCTATTTGAAAATCTATCCTGTCCCCTTGGTCTTTTATCCTGTCCTTGCATAAACATCCCCCTGTCCTAATCACTGTAGCTTAATAATAAATCTTATCGGTAGTCTGTGTCTGCCAACTTTGTTCTTCTTTTCAAGGTTGTCAGCCATCTGTGGCCCTTGAATTTCCATATGATCAGGTCATATCCACAAAGATCATAACTGGAATTTCTCTTGGATTGCACAGAAACAACAGATCCTTTGGGAGAGAGATGACATTTTTATTATATTGAGGCTTCTAATCCTTGAACATGGCTTAACTTTCCTTTTATTTATGTCTTTTTAATTTATTTTTTATTTTAGACAGCACTTAGAACAGTACCTGGCATGTGGTAAGTGCTCTTAGTACTATCCTAGGTAAAGTCTGCCAACTTTGTCTGTGGACCTCAGCCCTCATTAGGGCGCAGGGCTGGAAGAAGCCCACATCGAGGCTAAACGTGTGGGGCGCGTGGGACTTTAATTTCCCACTGCGGGATCATCTGGTTGCGCCTCCTGCTGGCACAGTAGACCAGTGCAAACGGCTCACGCAGCAAAAACCATGGGAAGAGATCACGTCTTTGAAATGAGGGGAGGTTAGGGGGTCAGCAAGGGGTCATTGGCTTACAGCTCTGCACCTGATCCCTTGGGGGACTTCAGAGCAGCGGCCCCAGATCCCCGCTGGGCAATCCCAGGCGGAGTACCTGCCCCCAGCCTGGTCCTTGGAGCAGTTTGCTCAGCCTCTCTGAGGGTGTCCCACGTGCTCCCTGGTCTGCGTGTTGAAGTCACCACCCAGACTCTCATTTCACCCACGCACCCCACGCTGGGATGTACTGCGGCTCTCGGGAAACACCTCCCCTCGACGATTAGGTGGCTTCCGTCAACCTTACACCGTTGACCCTCAAAGCTGCAGGGACAGGGGAACTGGTGTATTTGGAGCCCACGTCTGCAGACAAGGGCGACGAGCCAGCTGGGGCGGGTGGGCACGTGAGACTCACCCGGTGGAGAGAAGGCAGAGCTCCCGCAGGGGAGGCAGCCTGCCTGGCCCGGCTGGGCGCTGAAGGAGCCTGCAGGGCAGGGCAGGCACTCTTCCACTGCCCCCGCCTGCCTGCTGCTCCTAAAGGCTCCCGACGGGCAGGGCCTGGGGCTGCGCGTCCCGGCAGGACAGTAGTGCCCCACTGGGCATGGCTGGCTGTGGTAACTCTCTGTCCCTGGAGGGAAATGGAGGGGAAATTCTGAGCCGTGGACTCCCCCTAAGGCGGGGACAGAACCTGCGCGAGAGAGTCCAGAGAGTCCAGGGGAAGAATGAGCTTGCTGGGGTGCGGGGGAGGGGAGGGGAGCCCGCAGAGCACTACAGGGAAGGACTCGGAGGCCCTGTACCCTGCTGTGTCTCCCGCACTCCCAGCGGTCCCCTCGCCTCCATCTCACCCTGCAGACACAGGGCGGTGTGTCTGGCCTCCCTCACACACTGGGCAGCCCTTGTCCTATTTTCGAGAGCATCCGGGCCACGGGCTCCAGCATGCTCGTTTGTATGGTGTCGTGCACAGTCTGTGATTGTAGGTCTTTTAAACCTAACATCCAGACAGACGGGGTGTCTACTTGCTCTGAGGCCTCCTTCATCTGTGCCCTCCCTGTGCGCTTGGGTCCCTCTGTCTCAGGCAGCCGGCCTGGCCGAGAAGAGCTACGGGCCTGTCCCGCGCACACTCCCAGGGGTCCTGCAGGCCTCTCTCCACCTGCCACCTCCGTCCGCCTCACCAGTCTCAGCCCACTTCTGACCCGAGGACCAAGCCCTACCCCCCCAGTTCCCAAACTCACCCTGGTGGCAGCTGAATCCGGGGGGGCAGGGCTGGCAGGGCAGGGCGTCCAGGGCCCAGCTGCGGTAGGTGCCCGCTTCACAGAGGCGGCAGCAAGTCTCCTGGGAGACTCTGAGGCCACTTCCGTTCAGGGCCTCGGAGCCCCCAGGGCACGCGCGTGGATGGGTGCTGCCCGGGGGGCAGTAATAGGGAAACACGCAGCTGCACAGAGACAGAGCCCAGACCCCATGTTCATGCTGTTGCTTCTCATCTCAGCAGCAGAGCCCCGACATAGCCCAGGCTTGGGCCTTAAGCTGCCAGGGGGAGGGCAGACCCCGATATTACCCCAGATGGGGGGCTCTGGGGTTGCCTTGTGTCTGGTGGGGCCTGAGCAGGTCCGGTTGCCTTCCTGGAAGTGGCTGAGCCATGCCCAGGCGGCCAGGCCATTGGGCAGTGCCACGTCTGCCCCCCTGCCCACCTCGCCCTGGACAAGAGGACGTGTGGACCAGACATGATTGGCGGGGGCGCGGTGGGGTGCACAGCCAGGCCTGCTGGGGTGTCGGTCCTGGACACAGGAAAGGGGCTGCCAGATGAAGTTCAACATGCCCAGGCATATTTGCATTTCAGGTAAACAATGAGTATAAGCACTCCCGAATATTGCTTGGGCCACACTTATATGAGCAATGTGTTTGTTGTTTACCTGAAATTCAAGTGTGACTGGGTTTCCTGCATTTTCTTTACCTGAATCTGGCCAGCCCGCAGGACGGCCCTAGAAGCCCATGAAGGACATCTCAGTGCAGTTGGCTTCCTCATCCTCCTTCCCTGGGACAGAGGCATGGAAGACCAGGCAAAGGGGTACCAGGTACTTGTCTCTGGGCCCTGCTTTTTGGCCTGGGCCATTTGGGAACCCGAGGGAGGTGACCCCTGTCGGTGGGGAGCCCGCGGGCTGAGACGTGCTGAGGGCCCTGACACTCACACGATGGGTGGGGTACTCACAGCTGCCCTGGGCTGGTGTAGGTGGAAGAGCCGGCAGGGCAGACGTAGCCTGCAGGACAGAGCGGGGGGGTCCCAGTCTGGGGCCCGCAGTAGGAGCCAGCCCTGCACATGACCTCAGCCACGGCACCTGAGGGAGACAGGGACAGGCCGAGCCACCTAGGCCCTGGGGAGATCCAGGTGGCACAGACACAACCAGACTGGGTGGACCTTGGGGGGCTGGGCAGATGGTTTGCGAAGGCAAGCAGGTGGCCATGCAATGCCTGCGTGATGTTCTCTGGGCCTCCTGCGCGAGCCAAACCTCAGGGGGGAGGGGGGAGGGCTGGGGGAGGGGCTGGGAGGGAGCGAAGGGTCACAGTCTCACCTGCAGAGCACTCAGATCCAGCTCTGCAGCGGATTGGAAACACATTTGCTCGGCCGCCCTGCTCAGCCTCTGGGCAGTAGTAGCCAGGGGGACAGAGCTCACAGTCTTCCCATGATGAGGCCCCTGGCTCTGTCCGAAAGGTTCCAGGTGGGCAGAGAAAGGCACCCTGACCACCTGGGCACCAGTAGCCTGGAGGACATGGGTGGTCTTCGAAGGAAGAGAGACCTGGGGCAAAGGCAGAAGGCAAGGAAGGTGCCTCCCGCTGGCCTCTCGACTCTCCTCCCCAAAGGTCTCAGCATCTGGCCTGGAGACGGCCTCTCACCTGGGGACGCGCAGTGGTACCCGGCGGGGCAGGGGAGGCACTCTGTCAGACTCTCGGCCCCTTCTGCTGCCAGGTAGGTGTGCGCAGGGCAAGCCTGAGGGGTTCCTGGGTGGGTCTCACTACCTCCAGGGCAGTAATGGCCGGTGGGGCAGGGGTAGATGGCCGGGGCCCCTGGAAAGCAGGGCAGGGCTCGGGCTCCATCCTCCCCTCCTGCCCAAAGGGCCTCCCCGGGCCCTTCTCAGGACCAGCACACCTCAGGCTGTGGCACAGGTGCCTCACCGACGTTGCACCAGTGCCCAGCGGGGCAAGGCCCGCAGTCCTCTTGCTGCTTGGCTCCTGGGGCTGCCGCGACAGTGTGACGTGGGCACGGGCTGGGCTCTCCACTGCCCTCGGGGCAGTAGAAACCTGCAGCACACGGGGTCGTGCTGGAGTCCTTGGAAGGCAGGGAGGCTGCTCCTCCGGGGCAGGTGGGGAACTGTGCCAGGACTCTGGGGGAGCTGTGTCTGGGGGCGCCTGGGGGATTCTGCCAGCCCAGGAGTTGAGAGGTCTGGGTGCCAGTCCTGGCTCCCCTTGCTTCTGCATTTGTCCAGTCAGTAACCATCTGAACTGCATCGGGTGCATATTCATATGAGATATTACGTACATGTGGTATGTGTAATTACATACACATGTATATGCAGGTACATGCTAGACGAACAACAACTGGGGTCAACTATTTTTAGAGTCTGTTTGTGACACACAGAAAAGGTTCTTTGCTAGGGTGGATTCTGTGGTGACAGCTGGACAGCCTTGCTGTCTGCCTCTTTCACACCCCAAGGGCAAGAAATGGGGGCTGTTACCTGGTGGGCACTGCTCGGCACATAGCTGTCCCTGGGAACACGGGGTCTGGGACTCCCTTGGACCTGATGCCGTCACTTCAGAGGTCCCAGGTGGGCAGAAGTAACCAGCAGGACATTTCCCCCATACCTGTCCGCCTCTAACAGCCAGGGAGAGGGAAGAGAGTGAGACCAGGATGGAGGGGCCCATCTGAGCCCAGTGCCCCAGCGCCAGGGGGAAGCTTGCCCTGGTTTCGGACAGTTTCACTGTGACCCATAGTGTAAACGACCTTTGACCTCTGCTGCAGGAGCATGTGTGAATATATCCAAGTATACGAGAGAAAAAGATGGGACTCTTCACCCAGCAGGGGAGCAGGGTGTGAGGCTCACACCCGGGGGCCATCGCAGCAGTCACGAGCCCCGTCCCCGCACTGCCTCCGGGAAAAGCTGGATATCTTTTCTCTACGGCACTCGTGGAGCCCAGTGGATAAAGCGCAGGACCCCGGCTGCCATCAGCAGGACGAGCCCCCCGGGAGAAGCTCGGAGGCCCTGCTGCACTCTCTGTGGGCTGAGGAGGGAGAGGACAGACAGCAGGTACTGTCCCCAGGTGTGCTCAGGGCCCAGGGCCCGCCGGGGCCTGGGCTTGGAGCCACCGGTCTGACCTCCTGCTCTGCAGCTGGAGAAAGCAGACTAGACCTAACGATGAACTTCCTGAGATGGGAGAGGAACCTGCAGAGGGAGAGTCCGAGGAGTCCTCTGCTGTCACCTGGTAGGTAGAGGAGGACCCGCTTTGAAGCAGGTTCATCTCTGCATGAAATGTCCAGCAACTCCTCTTTTGATGACCCCTGTCCCCAGTCTCCAGAAACTGCCTTTAGCAAACGTCGGGAGCTTTCCCTGGATGAGAGACCACCAGTGTGGTCTCTTGTTTTGATTGGCTACTCTGAGCGGCTGAGCCTGTCCCTAAGGTCTCGGGAAAGACTGGAAGCCGGGGAACCTCCACCCCCGAGGCTGTGCGTCTCTGAACCCCAAGCGCACAGTCCTTGCTGTGACATTCCATGGACGGGGCGGCCAGGGGCCACCACGCACGTCTTACACATAGAGGAGGGAGGGGGTATAGGAAGTTCAGGAGGAATTTGGACCTTAAGGCCTGCTTTCTGATCATTCTGGTTAAAGAAACCATGTATTGTCTGTCCAGCCCAAGGGATTACAAAAGCTATTCACACTACAGAAAATTCAGAGGTAGAGGCACAAGGAAGAATTGTCCGTCTTTCCCCTGAGGGTAGGTGCAGGACGCTGGCATCGCCTGGAGGCACAAAGAGTTTCACCTGCAAGGAACTGCCCCTGTTTTTAGGCAGGAACTGAGCAGAGCTATTTTCATTTCATATCCACCCTCGCTCAGTCTGAATGTATTTTATTTATCTTAAAATCCAAGTCTGTGCTAAGTGTCCTGGCTTTCTAGCTGTCTTTGCCTAATTGTCAGGCTTTCCCTCCCTGTTCAGGCCCATGCAACCACGTGGGGCTGTGATCTCACCGGCAGCCTTTTGGCCTCTTACACATTAGCTCCCACACCCCGGGTTGGGGCCCTTGGGAGAGACTGGGGGACCCACTGGGCCTCTTTAGCCAGAGTGCGCACTTTGATGGCGGTGGCAGGAGGTGAGTGACTCTGGGCTGTTACTGACCTGCAGTAGTGACCAGGGGGACAGACGGAACAGTCACTCTCTTCCCGGAGGCCCAGCGTGTCCCTGGGAGTGAAGGTCGCTGGCGGACATGGAGGTGGGGACCACGTCCCTGGAAGAGGGGGAACAGCTAGTGAAGACGGGCAGCCGAAGGCTCGGGTCACATCTGTGCCTCTGGACCTGCCCAGACGGATGAATTCACAGAGGGCATCGCATCCTGCTGCCCCTGAGGGCGCTGAGCTTCTCACGCTGCTTTCTCAGAGTCGACGGAGTGAAGACAGGGTGGTGACCTCGATGTCTCTCCCTAGGGTCATTGTCTCTTTCCAAGAGGAACTCCCTAGCGGAGGGTTTTCAGAGAGCAGTGAAGCTGTTTCGGGGAGAGCGGCTCAGTGAGGTGCGTGCTGTTGGTCAGGCGTGTGGGATCCCCGGGTCTGAGTGCGTCTCACGGGGAACTGCACCCCCTCCTCCCCGCCCTCCCTCCACAGGGCCCTGCTGCCCCGCCTGGCTGGGTGGGTGGGACACTCCTGGGCCAGTCCCACCCTCCTCGACTCAGCACCCACAGCCCCACCACATCCTCAGCCCTCGTCCTGGGGGCTGCCGTCTGGCTTTGCTGGCCTCAGTGTTTCCTTGTGCACGTGGGCAGGGCTGGCAGCTACTAGTGCACACACCCTGAATGGAAATGAAAAATTTCCTGACGGGGAAAAAAGGTTTAGAGGGGCAGCCGGAGTGGGGGTAAGAAGCCGGAAGGTGTGGGTTTAGTTAGGGGAGGATGAGAGTAAGACAGTCAGCACCTCAGCAAGGGTGGGCTGAAGGTCTGGGGGTGAGCCTGTGAGTCCAGGAGAGCTGTCCTCTCCTCTGTGTGTGTGTGTGTGTGTGTGTGTGCATGTGTATGACTAGTACAACATGTAGTCACCAGGACAACAGGCCAGGTTATTAGAACTTGTCATGTCCTAAATATTCTGGGGAAGAAGATCACTCATTTAAAAGGGGCATAACTTTCACACCACAAGCACAGGAAAAACAAATGTATGCATCACTTGTGGCTCAAACACTTGTGAATGTAACGTACTCAGCACTCCTAAAATTGGCAGGAGGATCTTCTCCCAAGTTCACCTAAGACATGACAAAGCTTATGAACTTTTGTGGACGCCTATCTGTCTGCTGGGCTGCCTGCGGACCGCATATGCATGTGCGGGCACGTGTGTACATCTGGGTCATCTGCTGTGTGTGCAGCTGTAGGTGTGTGTGCATCTGTGTTTGTGAGCATGTGTACCGTGAGAGTGTGTGAGAACCCTTGTGTCCATGTACTCGCAGGCGCATGTGCGAGCTGGTGTGAGAGTGGCATGCACAGTGTGTTCTGGGTTAGCAGACTTGCAGTGGCTGTGGCGCTGCTGTCTCATCTGCTGCTTCCCCAGAACGCTGACACCACCACAGGGCCCCTCTCCAGGCAGAGCTCAGGAAGCCGCTGCAGATCATTGGCCCAGACCAGCACAGGCAATGACCCCTGTTTGCCATCATCTGTGGCCCAGGTGCTCTCTGGGGCCCCCAGGCTGAGTGCGGGGAAGAGGCAGGGCACTGAGCATGGGTGAGTCAACTGATGGAGAGAAGAGAAGCAAGAGGGTGGGCGGGAGAGTGAGGGGTGGGATCGGGGCGAGGGGAGGACGGAGGCTGAGGGTAGCTCGTCGCGCCGGCCTTCCTAGTGCGGGCTTGGTGCCGACACGCGCTGGCCCTCAATGGATTTTGAATGAAAGAGTGAATAGATGGATGAATGAATGCATGAAAGGAAGGGAAGGGGGAAGATAGGGGAGCTGTTGAGAAAGAAGAGAGCCCGGGAGGCGTGGGGAGCTGAGGGCTCCTGGGCGTACCGGCTGGGCAGTAGGCGTGTGCTGGGCAGGGCTTGGGCGCTCTGGTTCCAGGCTGTGGGCAGTAAAATCCAGGTGGACACTGGAGGCAGGTGTCTGAGCCTGGGGAGGGCTGGTACTCTCCTGGGTGGCACAGGGCAGGCCAAGCAGCCCCTGGGTGGCAGAAGTGACCCTGGGCAGTGGACGAAAAGCAGCGCCTCTGAGGGCCAGGCTGGGTATCGTCAGGGTGCCCAGGGGCTCGGGTGGGTCAGTGCCTTGTCCTTCCTTCTGGCTGGTTCAAGGCCCTGCTGACTGGAGCGCAGGAGGCCAGGGGGCTGGGTGGGGCAGCTGCGGAGAGGATCGGGGTCTAGGAGATGGGGAGGTGAGGCCCCTCCTGTGAGGCACTGAGCGCTCCAGCCTGAATCCCAGGCAGGGCTCCCTGGCTTCCCTGGGCCTCGGTGCCTGGGCCCTCTCCCACCGCTCCCGGGGAGGTACCTGCGGGCAGAGGACAGCCATGGGACCAGAGGCCCTGGGGTCCCAGGGGCATTCGGAGCCAGCCACACAGGAGCCAGGTGGGGAGCTGAGGCCCAGGCTCGGGCAGAATGAGCCAGCTGGGCAGGGCCTGCAGCTCTCCTCAGAGACGCCACCTGGAGAGAGAGATCCCCACGCTGGAAGATCAGCCCCTGAAAACAGAGACCTTCCACTGCCGGGCTCACGGCCGTCCACCAGGGCCGGAACGGAGTGAGCGCCATGGGCGTCAGGTCTCGAAGTGGCTTTGGCCGGGGCCTCCCTCAGGGCGCCTCTGGCATTTTGCAGGCAGAGCCCCGCTTTGGGCACAGCCTACCCCGGGGGTGTTGCCTGGACTCGTGCCCACTCCAGGGAGCCCCAGAGACCCAGACCAGCGACACTCCTGTTGCGCTGTGCGCATCTGCTCCGTGGGGCTGGAGTGGGGCTTTTGAAGGAGGAGGGGCCCACGGCCGGGAGGGGTGGGGAGGGCACAGGCCAGATGCTCACCTGGGCTGCTTCTCGTCCTCCCCGTGGGGCAGGGCACGGGGTACAGGGTCCCCTG
Organism: Orcinus orca; assembly: GCF_937001465.1. Lineage (NCBI taxonomy): Eukaryota > Metazoa > Chordata > Mammalia > Artiodactyla > Delphinidae > Orcinus > Orcinus orca. The sequence continues at coordinate 78,528,606 of NC_064576.1, forward strand.
CGGGCAGTAGTGGCCTCGAGGGCAGGGTCCACTGAGGGGGAAGGCAGAGCTGCTCCAGGGCGTGGGGCTGGCGGCAGCCCCTTCGCAGTGGTAACCAGCTGAGCAGGGTCCCTGAACATAGAGAGATGTAGCTTTTAGGGCAGCTGTCTGCGCCACGAGCCCACATCTGCCTCTCCCTGATCGCTGCCTGCTGTCCCCAGCGCCGGAGCATCACAGAAATTAAAGTAGGAGGAAACAAGGAATGACTTCCGCATGGGGCCTGGGCTGAGGGGTAAACCACAGGATGCTGGCTGAGGGCACTCACTGTGCAGCCAGTGCTGCTCTAAGCTCTTGATTGTTAAGACCGCACGCTCCACAGCCACTGCGGGACGTGGGATGCTCTCAGCCCCCTTCTGCAGGGGAGGAGCCTGAGGCCCGCGAGGCTGGCTTGTCCAGGGTCACGCCTGCACTGAGCGCATGGCTGGCATGAGAGCCCCGCTCTCGGCCACTAGGCTGAGGCCTCTCAGGGGAGGGCTCAAGGGAGGAGGTGCAGGCGGCCGCACTGAGGCGCGGGCCAGCCCCAGACCTGTGCTGTGTGCGCCCGCCCGCAGCTCTGCTGGGTTGCTGGTACCTACCCTCGGGCTGCCCGTTGCCCTCCCCAGGGCAATACATCCCTGCTGGGCAGGGCTGGCAGGCCCTGGAGGAGAGAGCGCCTTCTCGCGGGTTCAGGCTTCCCTCTGGGCAGGGGAGAGGAGAGGACGTCCCTGCTGGGCAATAGTGACCTGTGGGGAAGGCGGGAGCGAGACAGCTCTCAGCATCCAGACGCCACCACCTCCTGCCATTCGTGGCAGAGAGCACAGCCAGAGGGCACGCCAGGGGTGCTGGTGCGGTGGTGGGAAGAGGGCGGGAGGGCTTGCAATCAGGCAGTGTGCGGGGGCCCTGCTGGAGGTCAGTGCGGGCAGCCGGGATGTGCCTGTGTGCACGTGTGTGCCCTTACGTGTGTCAGAGTGTGCATGGGTGTGCACACAGGGACAGCAGCACTGTTTCTGGGCTCATCACTTAGTGAGACGTAGGTGACGTGCATGGTCTGGCTCTGTAGGGCTGAGAGAGAGTTTCTTGTCTTGAAGAAAGTGGGGTCGTGTACCGCCTCCTCCGGAGAAATGGCTGCACCCACGACAGGCAACCTGGCCACCCAGACACACTGCAGAGTCTTCTCTGGGGGCATCTGCTGAGAGGGAGTTAGCCCTCACCCCAGGGTGGAGTTCCCCCGGGGCGCCGTGGGCTCGCTGTGCAGAGTGGCGGCCGTCCCAGGACAGCAGCGCTTAGGTCAGAGCAGGGACTGACCAGATGTCCTGCCCGCAGGCCAGGGCTCTGCCCTCTGTCACCTCCGTGGCACTCGTTGGGAACTTGTGGTGAGCAGGAAGGCATGGCCGTGGGAGGGGGAGTTGGCAGCCCAGGGTGGCAACCTTCGCCCCGCGTCCTCCCCTGCAGCACGGGTGGCCCCACTTCACATGCGGGCCTCTGGCTCCTGGGAAGGGCTGCGGTCTTGCCATCGAGCATGGAGCTCCAGGACAGAGCCAAGTTTGGGAAGACGGCGGTCCCGTCTGCACTGAACCCTCAGGGGCACTGTCCATTGGGGTCACGCGCAAGGTCCCTCTGCCCCCGAGAGACGGGCCTGAGGGCATCATTACCTTTGGGGCAGGTGGTGGCCTCCACAGTGGCAGCTGTTTGGCAGTAGGCGCCCCCTGGGCAGGGCAGGCAGGTGTCAGCTCCAGGCAACAGGCTGAAGGTGCCAGGCTCACAGGGCACCTCACTGTGGGCCCCTGGGGGGCAGCGGAAGCCAGGGGGACATCTGTATCCATGGGTGCCGTCGGAGGGTGAGGGGACAACACTGCCTCCCAGGCAGATGTACCTGAGAAAATGGAGAACCATGGCTGAACCTCCTTCAGCACGACCTTGGGGTCCCGGCCAGGCTGAAGGCGAGAGCAGGGGTAGCCTTTGGAGGCCCCGGTCATCGGAGTTGTGCTGAGGGAGGCCAGTGCGGCCACAGCCAGGGTCCGTCCCTGGGATGAGAGGAGTTCCCCTTTGGCAGGAGACTAAGTAGCAGGGGCTCAGGAAGCCACTTCTGGGCAGGGTCTGACATTTTCCAGAGTCAGCACGACTCCGCTCTCCAAATGTCCTGTCCTCGGGACCCCTGAGCCGATGGCACAGGTCTTCCTTCGCACAGGACCTGGCCGGAGCTTACTGGTGGCCATGGCCAGTCTCCAGCCCTTTGGACAATGAAGGGGATGCACCTGCCAGGAATCTCAGGCACCTGTAGGCAGAGGCTGTTGGCTGACGGGATAAAAACCAAGGTCTGGCAGGGGCCACAGAGGCTGTGCAGGCCGAGCACACCCGGAGCTCCTTGGACTTTGGGAGGTCAGTGCTGTGCGGGCCTGTGAGAGTGTGTTCAGTTCAGCCCTGTATCTGAGGTATGGGGCATCGGAGGGCCGCGCTCCTGGGGCAGACAGTCACCCTGACCTGGGCTCCTCAGAGGGTGCCAGGGAGAGACCTGGGAATTTAGGGTTCGTATGTGAACTGGGGGCCCTGGAAAGTCTAAGCTAGGGAGCCTCCGCCCTCCTCAGGCCACCGCTCACCCTGCATCACAGATCTCGGCCTCCAGGATGTGGGATAGCCCAGGACGGCTGCAGTAGTGCCCCGGGGGGCACGGCTGGCACTCATGCTCACTGGCCAGGCCTGGGGCAGGGGAGTAAAACCCAGGCGAGCATGGCACTGGCGAGCCTGTTCCCCTGGGGCAGAAGAAGCCAGGGGGACAGATGTCATTCCCAGAGAGCCCAGGGGCCTCCACCTGTGGATCCAGAGAGAAGGAAGAAAGGATGTCAAGGCAAGACTGTGGTCTCGGGCCGCAAACACCGCTGCTGGCTCCCGGGGGAGAAGACTTAAATGAGGCTACTTCCCGCAAAATCGCCCTGTTACTACGTGCTTTACGTGCCAGCTACAGCCTCTGGGGGAGGATCTAGGGTGCCTGGGGGCAGCCTCTTCCTAAATCATAGCATCCGCTCACTGACCTCCCCTCCCTCCCTTCATCTCCCAGCCTGTTCTCTTCTCTGGTGTTGATGTGGACTCGGTGACTTCCAGAGTAGGGGACGTCCCTGTTCTAAAGGGGATGCCGGGGCCCAGAGAGGGCGAGGGGTGCGCATGTCCACGGTCATGCAGCCAGTCAGTAACAAAATGAGAACCAAACCCAATCAGCCAGCACACCAGCGCCCATCTGTCTGTCCAACGTGGGTCCGTGCGTCCACCCACCAACTGACTCTCCACTGCCCTGCTCTGCAGAATAACCCAACATACTGATGGTTGCTTTCCCACCACGCGGCCTTGAGAAAGTCCATTACCCCACGTGTTCCTCAGGTTCTTCCTGTCTAAATGGGGTCACCCTGGGGCCTCCCACAGGGCCATCGTGAGGCCTGCTGTGTCAACGTGTGTACAACACATGGATGCTGCCAGCACAGGTAAAGGCTGTGCACATGTGACCTGCTAATATTGCCACGTGTCTCAAACCCAAGATGCCATCTGCTGGAAGGTGAGCAATTTAAAAGAGAAAATTTCACTGCCATTATGATTGCCAGATGCCAAGGATTATAAGATGATGCTGGTTCTGGAGATGGTGAACGTGAAAAAGACACTTGTCTTAGAATCATTGAACTAAGGCACCAGGCCCCATGCCAGGCCCTGGGGACACTTAGGTGAGGAGGGTCTGGCCCTCAGTGTGCTTCAGCCCTGGTGGGAGTACAGTCAGCTCAGCAGGAGCTGTGTGGTCCAGTACGCACGCGGGCACTGCAGGGTGGACTCAGACATCCGTCTGGCGTGCCGTGCCCCCATTAGGTACCTTGTGTTGGATGGGGGTGGGAGACACCGCTCCCCCTGAGCAGTAGTGGGAGGGGTGGCAGAGCCCCGACGGCTGAGACAGTCCTTCTGAGGAGCAGAACATCCCTAGAAGAAGCAGACCCAAGGGCGGGTGACAGAGGGCCTACCCTCACCTCCCTCACGCTCCAGCCCCAGCCCCAGCCCTCCTGGGCTATGCCCCTCCTGCACACACCTTCCAGCAGGCTCTCAGACCCACAGGCCCTGGGGGAGGGAGAGGCTGTCCTCTCTCTCCAGCAGCCCCAGGCCTCTGAAGTGAACTCGGGATGCATCCTGTCCTGAGCACTAGAGGTGCACGTGGGCTGGAGCACAGGGCAAGAGGAAGCCCTGGGAATACAAGGACGGTGAGGGCCATGGCCCCTAGGGGTTGGCGGGGCCTGGCCCACGTGTGGACCTGACCTTGCTCTCCCTGACGCAGCCACTGGACTTGGGGGGCGGCGCCGTGACAACAGGGGCCCGGGGCCAAGGCGCTCACCCTCAGGGACTTCCGCTGCCCTCCTACTGCCCCTCACGCACTCCCCAGCCTTCCAGCCTAGGCCTTCTGCAGGGCCCACGTCCAGAAGCCACGAACCTGCTGGGCACAGCTCACAGTGCAGCTCCGCAGTGGCCACTCGCCTGGGCCCGAACGTCCCCCGAGGGCACGGGTGGGCAGTGGCTGAGTGGGAGCCAGGGGGACAGAAGTAGCCCCAGAGGCATAGTCTGGGGCCATCGGAAGTGGGACCTGGGGGCGATGGCAGGGTCAGCCCGAGCTTGTGGGGGGACCCCCACCCTCCGAGCGTCCTGGGTTGGAGACTCTGAACCGGCCTTGGCCCAGGCCCTCAGCGCTTTATTCTTTGTCTGATTTCTGGGTATGTTGGCTGGCAGGGGCCCCTCAGTGTCTGACTGTCTGCCGTGGCAGCAGAAGGGGCATCGCCCAGGAAGCCTCTGTGGCCCCTGATACCTCCAGCCTCCAGGGACCCTGGCTGCTGGGCATGAAGCTCCCTTTCTCTAGGACATGGCAACTTGCCCACACTGGCCACGCCAGGGCCACCAGCCCTCCGTGGCCTGCAGGTCCCACCGCTCAGGCCTCTCTGCTGGGCCAGTAGCCACCTGCATTTAGGGACGGCCAAGGCCACATCCTGACCTCGGGTGTGCAGATGTATCTTGGGGCAACTGAGTGGAGCCACAGCCAACACAAATCCTAGAGCCCTCGACCTCAGACTGTCCTGTCCTGCACCTCGTGCCCACCATCCTGGGCTGGGCCCTGGGCGTCCCGGGAGTCTCCATGCAGCGGCCCGTCCTGGTCCAAGTCCCCGACGAGCCCTTCCCTCATACCTGCCTGTGTCAGGGACCCCTTCCTTCACTCTGCTGTCGGTTGTCAAGGGCTGCACGTGAATCATAATTCTACGACCGTGACAACAAGCTCCTGGCATAAGAATTCCCTGGACACGTTCTAAAGGCAAATCTAAAAGCGCACATACAGGGAGGACACCACAGTCTCCCTCAGGCTACCCACTGTGCCTCCTTTCACAAGTCCCTCCCCTCTCTCTAACAAAGGAGGCGGATCCTGGTCTTCGAGGGGCCCGTGAGAGCTTGATGCTCCCGCCACTGGCACCTGGCCCTGGGGCCCAGCACCCTGTGGGAGCCTCGTGCTCAGCCCCAGCGAGCCCACCTGTGCCCAGGGCTTCGCAGTAGAATCCCGCGGGGCAGGGCTCACAGGACCCCTTGGCCTCCTGGGGCTGGAATGTTCCATTCTCACAGGCCTTTGGCTGGCGGGATCCCTCGGGACAGTAGAAGCCGGGTGGGCACCGGAAAGATGAAGGGGTGGCTGAGGTCTGGCCAGGGGGACAGTAGTAACCTGCTGAGCATGGTCCGTCCGGGAAGCGCTTCCCAGCCCCTGTGGCGACAGGGTGGAGACAGTGGACCTCGATTCAGATGAGAAGGGAGAGGAGGAGACGGAACTGTCAGAGGGAGGCCGTGGAGCTAAGGCGCCAGGCTTTGGAGCCAGACTCTGCACCCCTCCTGGCTCTGCTGCCACTACCGACGCAGAGGTGCAGGAGGCCTCTCTGAACTCGGGCTTTTCGTCTGTAAAAGAATAGCCCTGGGGACTTCCCTGGTGGCGCAGTGGCTAGGACTCCGTGCTCCCAATGCAGGGGGCCCGGGTTCAATCCCTGGCCAGGGAACTAAATCCCACATACGTGCTGCAGCGAAGACTTTGCATGCCACAACTAAGGAGACCGCCTGCCGCAACTGAGGAGCCCACGTGCTGCAACTGAGGAGCTGGCGCAACCAAAGAAAGAAAGAAAAAGAAAGAAAGAAAGAAAGAGTAGCCCTGTTGTGAGGATACATCAGTTAAAAGGCCTGTCTGGTCACATCCCATGGGCTCACGCGGAGTCAAAGTGAGAGTGCTGACTTGGGAACCAGGAACACAGGCCAGGCTGAGGTGGGTGGAGGTGTGCAGAGCCCTGCGCCTCGCCCACAGGTGATGGGCCAATGCCTCATACCCCAGCCTCATCCTCATATGCTCTTGTGGGGATCCTGGGGCCCTGGGGACCATTTGGGGGAATACACGCCGCGCTTCTTCTGCTCCCAGCCCCACACGCCCCTCTACTTACTGCCCAACTGTATCTTCTAGGTGGTTTATGCATAAATGGAGTAGACCACTAACATTGACAAATGCACATCACCCTGTCTCTTCCTCTCTCCAACTTGGTTACAGCTGTGTCCACCGTCTCATTCTGGGGCTCAATCCTGGGGCGTCCCCCTGAAGTCCTGCCCCTGGCTGCTCCCTGAGCAAGGCTGGTAACCTTCAAAGCTTGTGGCAAGCACTCCACAGTCCCTCCCTAGGACACTCCGGGAATCAGGGTATGCTGGGCTGGGGCGTTGGTCTGTCTTAATGCGACCCCTTCCCCTCTGTGAACTTGGGGCCAGGTCACCTTTGCCTTCCCCTCCAATCCCGTGCCCAGTCCTCAAGCAGTGTCTCTTATGTGGGGGCTGCGGGTCATAAGTGATGTGAGGGGACCTAGGACGTCTGCCCTCAGGCAGGTGAAGTGTCTCTGGGACAAATGGATCAGTTAAGGACCCCGCAAAGTCCCAGAGAGCTGGCTCTCGTCACCTGAATCTGAGCAGAACTGTCCTGCAGGGCAGGGCCTGCAATCCTTAGTGCCACGTGCGCCGGGCCTCTCGCGGAAGGTGCCCCTGGGACACGGGTGCTGAGTGGGGGTCTGGGTACCCAAAGGGCAGTAGTAGCCAGCAGGACAGTCCACTGGCCAAGGAGGCGTGGCTCCTGGCCCCTGGATCCCATAGGGACAGAACCTGTGGACACAGTCAGTGGGTGGTCAAGAATGAAGGGTCAATGACTTCTATATCCCAAGGCTTTCTAGGAAAGGAGGCCCCTCCAGAGCTCCCAGGACATGGAGGGTTTGGGCAGAAGAAAATCTGAGGTCAGAGGAAATGGACATTAAGGCCAACAATGTCCTCCTGTCTCAGAGTCTTGTGCGTGAAGCCTGCAGCCCTGCAGGCCTCTGCGCTGGCATTAATGTTTATTGCTCTGGGCTTCAGAGGGCAATGGGGGCCTGGAGTTCCCGTGGTCGCCAGTCTCTGCAACAGGTTGGAGCCCCTCTGGCTCCCGGGGGGGGTGGGCGGGGGAGGCAGGAGAAGTCAGATGTCACCGGGATGGAGAAGGAGCCCCAGCCCAGCCCCAGCTCCTCACTTCCCAGCAGGGCAGGTTTTGCAGAGACTCTGTCCAGGTTCATCCTGATCCTGTCCCGCGGGGCAGAGCTGGGGCTCCAGGCTGCCTGGGGGGCATGAGTGCCCAGAGGGGCAGAGAGTGCCTGGAAAAGCCGAGGGAGACAGTTATTTCCTCTCGGGAGACTCCCCATCTCCCTCCAGCCAGAGTCCAGAGGCCCTTCTGACCTGCCCCACGTCAGTGAGGCGGGGATGGGGTGTGTGACTCATGGGGCCTGGGACACCCCCGGGCCCTCACAGCTCAGTCCTAGGAGCACCTGACGGGGAGGCAGTTTCCCTGTGTGGAAAGCCCACGTGGTGGGCGGGAGTCGGGTCTGCAGTGAGCACGCTGGGGCGGCGCAGGGCGGTGCGCTCCACGGGCCGGGCGGTGGAGCTGGAGCCTCACCGGGTACACAAGGCAGGCTCAGGCTTCCGGTCAGAGCACCTCTCACAAAAGGTGCTCCCAGGGCGTTCCTAGTCCTATGAGATGTTCCGAGAAAAGTAGCTTCTTTTGGGAACTGCTGTGTGGACTAAGCCCCTGGGAGCCCCCTGTGCTCTCATGATACAGGGCACTGGTGAGAAGGAAGCCCACCCTGCTCACAGACTTGGTCTCCCGAGGGCCCTTGATTGACAACGGCATGAGATGCCAGCTTGCAGTGGAGCCGATTTGGGAGCCAGAGCAGGGGAAGGGATGGGGCAGGATCAGAAAGCTGCACTCTGTGTCCGCGTTTGGGAGGATGAAACTGTTTTTTGCTTTCATATATTCACTTTGTTCATTTCCTGGGATACGTAATGACTTTCTTTGGAGGTGCTGTCTTAGCTTGGCCGTGCTCCAGGGTCGGGGCTGAGGATGGGGACGGTGGGAGCACCCTCTTGAGAGCTGCAGTGTCAGAGGAGCCCCTTCCATGCTGGGGCTGTCGGGTCATAAGCTTAGTGAGAGCAGGGGACTCGAAGCTGTCAGTTCTCTGCAGGCCATGCCCGGCACACGGGCCACTCTCACGAGCGCTGGTTGAGAGACGGCCTGAGAGTGGAGGTGGCCACCGAGTCGTGTGGAGGCTGGGTCCCATCGCCCTTCCTGAGCTCTGGGTGCACAGGGAGTCTCTCTAAGGCACGGTGCTCCCAGGCCCTTCCGCAGCAGGCTGCAGGTCACAAGGGCCCACCTCGCTGCTGCTGGGCCACAGGAGCCTTGGGGCAGAGGGGGAGCCCACAGGCCGTGTCTCCCTTCCAGGACGGGCCTCTGCAGGCCCTGCAGCACCCTACCCCTTCCCAGACTGTGAGCAATGTCCGCCCTTACCTGGACTGCGCCCAGAGACAGAGGCCTCGGGGCAGAACCAGCCTCCTTCACACGGGGCCTCTGGGGAGCTCAGGCCAGCCCGGGAGCAGAACCATCCAGCTGGGCATGGCTGGCAGTCCTCCAGCGACGTGGCCCCAGGGAGGGCCAGGAGAGAGCCTGTGTGCAGGTGCACGCACTGTGGCCGCCAGCAGCAGGCCTCGCGGACGGAGACTTGTGGTGGTCGGTCTCAGGTTCCAGAGCCAGATCCCGCTCTGTCCACTCAGCCTCCCAGACCAGTGACTGGGAGGCTCCCTGGCCTCCCGGCCACCTCGTGTGTGCTGCACAGCTGAGGTGTGTCTCACCCCCCATCTCCGTTGCCAGGCACCTCTCACTCTCACTGTGCCTCTGTCATCCACCCCTCCCTGTTCAGGCTTCCCACAGGGTGCCTGGCCCCAGCCTCTAAGTCACCCCGTTCATCACTCCAGCAACAAGCCCCACGCTGTGTGGATCCAGACGGGACAATGCTCTTCGAGAGCAGTCCGGGGGGTTCTTCTGTAGCCGTCCCCAGGAGCCTCGCTGAGTCTGGCTCTTCACTCCTTTCCCCTCTCGGGCCCAGAGCAGACCCCTGCACAGCCGGTGCTCATCCACCAGTGACTCACTGGGGGGGCACGGAGTGGGCCTGGGGCTGCCCTGAGGACAGAAGTGGCCCGGGGGACAGAGATCTCCTGTGATCCTATCGGTGGGATTTGGAAGAGATGCCCCCTGAGCACAGTGGAATCCCGCACTGCAAGGCCCAGACATGGCCACCAGGCCAGGCAGGAGACAGTAGGAGCCTGTAGGGGAGAGGGAAAGACAGGACCCCTGGGCTTGGGGGGCAGAGAGATTGGGGTACCCCACACCCGACCAGCAAACGTGGGCCGATCTAATGTGCACTGTGGGCTGTGGCCAGAGCATCTCTATCTGAGCCAGGCCTGAGTCCTTCCCTCACTGGCCAGGGAGGAGGTGGCCTAATGTGGCTAGAGAGGGTACGTCCCTGCCCCTTACCTGGCTCACAGGGGATGCAGTCTGACCGCCGGACACCCCCTCTCTGTGGCTGATAGGTGCCCCTTGGGCAGGGGAACTGAGAAGCAAAGGAGGTGGAAGCAGGACAGTAATGGCCTGCAGGACACTCGTTCCCCACTACAGAGGAGGTGTTTGCCGGGCAGAAGAAGCTACAGAGGAGACAAGTGGGGAGGGGTCAGAGGGCCGCGGGGCCCTGCAGCGTAGAGTGGGGAGGAGAAGGTCGCCTGGGATCGCCTTCCTTCTGTGGCCTCAGGCATCGTCACTGGCTGGGGACGCAGGGCTGGTGGGAGGGTTCGTGTGGAGCTTAAATGGCTTAAACTGCAGCAAAAGACACCCAGGTTTGAAATTAGGAATGACTCAGTGATACCCAGCAAAGAGATGGAGAGACATAAAGGCAGCAAGAAGTTGTGCAATTCTTCTGAGAGTCACAGAGAACTGAGGTTGAAAGGGGTCTTAGGGAGCATTTAGTCCGGCCACGTCCCGTAGCAGCAATGCAAACTGTGCGCCAGCTGCACACGTGCCCCCCTGGGATGCCTCTTGGCACTCACCCCTCTGGACAAGGCTCGCAGTGGCCCTGAGCAGCCAGGCCATTGTGGGTGCCTGCTGGGCAGGGCCTGGGGGCAGCAGTGCCTGGGGGGCAAAAGTGTCCTGAAAGGGAAGCAGATGACCCGACAGGTCAGGGCCAAGGAAAGACCGCTGCCTGGTGCTCCGAGCAGCTCCATCCTAAACCCAGCTCCTGGAGGCCCCATCGGGGAAGCAGCCGTGGAGCCTGCTCTTTCCCTACCTCCCCAGTCTCTTCCTCAGCCCAGCCCTGGGGGCTACCTGCAGGGCAAGGGCCACTGGTCTGGTCTCCCAGGGAGCCGTTGGGGACGAGGGCCCCACCGAGGCAGAAGAAGCCTGCGCTGCAGGGCCCGGAAGGGCTGGCGAGGCCAGAAGCGCCGCAGTAGTAGCCGGGCGGGCATGGGGAGCAGGCGGCCTGCAGGAGATGCCCCCGTTAGGTTGTGTGACAGCCTTGGACCTCGGAGGCAGTGTGGTTTGGCCAGACCAAACAGGCCCTCCTCGCACCCAGACTTTTCCCTACCTCTGAGCAGAGCTTGACGCGCGGGCTAAGGGTGCCAGGTGGGCAGGGCTGGGGCTCGGCTGAGCCCCTGGGGCAGTAGTGTCCCTGAGGACATGGGCCAGCCCCCTCTGGAACCAAGAGACAAGTCAGCCTGGTCACTGGGAAGGACAGGGTGAGACGTGGGTCCTCGAGCAGCTCCACCCTCTCTGGGACAGGCTCTGGGCCCAGGGGGAATCGGGCAGCTGGCTCCCAAGGCACAGCTGTGAAGGGGTCCCTCCTGTGGCCACACCCCCTGCACCTGGCTACTCCACCACAGCCCACGTCACTGATACAAGCGGGAAGGCGTCAGGGGACGCTTGTTGACATGGCTGGTGGCGTCTGTAAGGGGCCCTGGAGGGAGGCGGGGCCTCCTTGGAAGGCTCAAGTCTAGGGGGTTGACAGTGTCTGAGACTGAGGCAGGGGACCCCCTAGGCCACCACCCACTTCAGCTCTTGCTGCGGCAGCCTTTGCAGACCTCCCTGCACCAGCGAGTGTTGCCACATTTTCCCCGGTTCCTGGAGCTGCCTGGCTGTGTCTTCTCTCCTCCTCCCCCTGGCCTCACATGGGTCATGCTCTGAGAGGCCTGCCACCAGGGCCCCAGGCACTCTGATTTGGTGGCCTGGCCCTTCCCCCGCCCACCAGTGTGTACCAAGTGACGGAAAGGCATGGCCTGGCTGAGGGGCACGTCACCATGACCCTCAAGGCAGCTTCCTCAGGCCTGCCCTGGTGTTTGCCCTCAGCCTGGCCGGTGTGGGATATGGGGGTCCCTGGGGGGGTCCCACCCAGGATGGACAGTGGGCGGAGGACACAAATGCCAGGGCACTCTTCATTGCCGCCACGATGTTCCGCTCACCACGAGCAAGAGCCTGGGGACACGGGTGGCCGAGGTCAGGGACCAGGTCCCTGCAGAGAACAGACTTATCAGTCTGTCTGGGTTGACCAGTGAGTGCATGCAGGGCCTTGAATCTGTCCCTTACCTCCCAGTCGAGGGCTCCAGGAAATAGGGCAGCGGCTCAACGTCCATTGGGGAAGGGCCCATTACCTTCAGTGCCGGCCTCCGGGTTGGGCCGGGTGGACCCTCTGGAGCAGAAGAAGCCCTCCCAGCACTGCCCGCCAGCTTCCGTGGCATTGGCACTGGGGCAGAACCTGCCCCCATCACAGGCTCGACACGCCTGCAGGCTGCTCAGCCCAGGCACAGGGCTGTAGGTGCCCGCCGGGCAGGGCTGCCAGTTGAGCTCTGTCCCTTCAGGGCAGTAGAAACCTGTGAAGGGGCAGGGCCGAGACTAGGGCCTGAGTAGGAGGGGAAGGAGGGAGTCTGAAGGAGGCTGGAGGAGGGGAAGCTCTGGGTGCTGGGCTGGGCCTTTCTGCCGCAGGGCTCCTGCCCGGGAAATGCTTGTCGCTTTATTATCAGACTATACAGCCCAGGCCTTTGACTGAGGGAGTCTCCTATGGGTGACTTCCCCCTCTCCTCCCTTTTGCTTTGGACGCTTTGCTCAGTCAGCTGGGCTGCTGGCAGGACACTAACCTCTCGGACACAGCTGTGGCCTCAGCCCTGGAACACAGTAGTGGCCACTGGGACAGATGTGACATTTTGCTCTGTGGGTGCCAGAGGCGTAGGAGCCAGGACGACACGGAACGGGGTGAGCCATTCCTACAGGGCAGACGTGCCCGGGGGAGGATGATCTCCCAGAAAGCCCCTCCACGGGGGTGATGGGGACAGTTCCTCCTGTGCAGGAGACGCTGGAAAAACAAGGGCCAAGCAAAAGGGCCTCAGCAGAGGAGAGCTGCCGAAGGGCGTGCACCCGTGGGCGGCAGATGCACTTCGAGCGTGGGCCTGGGCCCCTTCCTGCCCTGTTCGCTCCTAGCGCCTTCTACCTCATGGGTCCCTTCCCTCCAGACTTCCCCCAGGATGGGCAGCCCAGCTGTGCTCAGGGGTGCGATGGGCGGTGGCAGAGATGAGGCGGGCTGCCACAAGTCTGCACACCGATGTCCTTCCAGTGACCTTGTCTGCAGAGCAGTTGGGTCCCAGCACATTGCACCCAGTGTGGCCTGACCTTTGCATGTCTACATGTGGCCTGCAGGTCCCATGGACTCCTGCCTACCGGCAGGGATTTCTTCCTCTTGTTCTCTGACAAGAAACCCTGGATTGGAGCCCACTCCCCATTCTGTGGACACGTTCCCTGTCTGTCAGAGGAGATAAACTGTTTGCCCACCCTGGGTGGCAGGGGGCTGGCCAGATTGGTGGGTGGCCACCAGGGCAGAGTCGCCCTCCTGAGCAATCTTGACATCCTCCTGGGGTTTTGTTCCCTTCGTCAGACCAGGTACCAGGTGGGCATCGGGCTGGGACAGGAGCTCCTGCAGGTCAGAACAACAGAGGAAAGAGAAGAGGCAGTCTGGCCAGCTCCCTCTGGCCTGAGGGGGACCTTGCTCTGGTCGGGCTTCTGAACCTGGAATCTCTCCCTCTGGGCAGTCAGACCAGGGTGGAAATGCCTCCCTGTCTCCGCTTTCAGAGGGCAGGGACCGGTTCAGCTTTGGAGTCCCTGGGTCAGCTTCACTGACATCCTGCAAGCGAGGACCAAAGTGGGGAGGAATACCCGGGCCTGAAAAAGCATCCTTGGTGGGGAGTAACCAAGGCACGGGGGGCCAAGGAGGAAGGTCCATCACACAAGTGAGGTTTCCTGAGGGCCAGGCTGGAGGAGGGTGCTTGGGGAGGGAACGGTGAGGGCTGCTGAGCCGAGTGGGGAGGGCATCTGGGGGACAAGGGTCCTGTGCTCTGCCCTGCACAGCTCAGCACTGCCCTTCATTTAGGGCCCCTGCAGCCTGGTTGCAAGCAGGCTCAAAGCACGTGGAGACCCTCCTTCCACCGGCCGAGGGCTGGGAGGGAGGCGCCTTCTGCTCAGCTGTGGCTGGCGTGGCCCTGGACATGCTAGGTACCCTCGAGGCAGTAGTGCCCAGCGGGACAGAGGAGGCCCCGTGGCCCGTTGGTGGGGGCCTTGCTCGTGGCTCCTCCCTTGCACCAGTGTCCCGCGGCGCAGTCCCCTAGGAGAGAGGATGCCTTGTCAGCCGTGCCTGCCACTCCTAGCATGAGGCACCAGGGCCCCTCATGCTTTCCCCACACCCACCGGCTGCCACGGTGGGAGCTGCAGCCCGCAGGAGTCCCCGGCCCAAAGCCGGCCCCAGGCGCTGGCCGAACATGGCCTGAGTGGCCCCTCCTCCGTTCAGTACCAAGCCCGTGGGTCAAAGCAGGTGTGGGGTCTGGGCCAGTTTGAGGTTTGCCTTCCCCAGAGACTGTCAACTGCCTGGCCTGGACTTTCCTTACGTAGCAGGTCATTTCTAGCCATTTTATACGGGAGCTACCCAAACACCCCAAGAAAGTGACACCTTCCTTCCTCCCCTTCTCCAAACCAGCTAACGGGGGCAGGGGTGTGGGGAAGGGTAGAAACACTAAAGACCCTCTGGAAGGAACCCCAGCCCAGTGCCCGGGAGGGTGGTGCTGGGAATGGTGGCTGAGGTAGACTTCCACTCTGAGGCAGCGCACAGCGATGAGAGACTCCCAGGATCGCTGGAGAACCTTCCAGAACTGGACCCCTAGGCCCAAGCGCACACCTCCTGACTTCCGGAGGCGGGGTGTGGGGCCATGTGTTTCTGACCTAAGGGGTCTTGGGAAGGCAGAGGAAGGGAAGACCTCCTTCTAGCCCAACAAGCCCATGCTGCTCTGGCCCCGTGTTGACCAGCGATCCAGGTCCCTGGAGATTCCCCTGAAGCACCTCCTCCTCAGACTGGTCTGGGAGCCGCCACTCTAGCCCACCCACTGCCTAAGGCCTTTTCTGCCCGGTAGGACATACCTGTTGGAGCCGTGAGCCCTGCCAGCGCACAGAATTTCCCAGCAGGGCACAGCTGGCATTCAGTGAGGCTCCTCAGCCCCTTCCGAGGGCCGTAAGTGCCCGCTGGGCAGCTGTGCTGTGTAGCTATGAATGTGCCCAGGGGGCAGTAGTAGCCTTGAGGACAAGGGTACAGGCTGAAGTCCTGGACGGGCCCAGCCCTGGAGTCACGGTAATAACCTGGCAAGGAGTGAGGAGTGCTCAGGACTACCCCTCCCTGCTCCCTGTTTAGTCCTAGCGGGGTCTCCGGCACAAGGGCCCAGGGTCCAGAGAGCTGCGTTCCTGGCCTCACCCCCTCTGCCTGCACCCCCAGGTCCTCCCTGCCTCTCACCTGCTGGGCACTGCCCACTGGGAGCCTGGAGACCAGCCTCCTTGCAGTAGAAGCCGCGTGGGCAGGCCTGGCACACAGAGAGTGTGGCTCTGGGAGGCTGGAGAAGGTGCCCGCGGGGCATGGCGTGGGCCTGCATGATGCTGCGGCTAAGGGCACAGGGGGGTGCCAGTCCCGGGGGCAGGCTCAGTCTCAGAGCTGGGGCGGGCCCCTCACGGCTCCCTCTAGGACCCACCTGTGCCCACCTCCCTGTGGCCGGGTCCCCTGGCCCCTCAGCACAGCATGTGGAGGGGCAGACCTTTTACCTCTAGCTGGAGGAACAGGACCAGGGCGGACACCACGGAGAGCTAACAAGGCTTCCGGTGCGACAAGGCCGCAGCCGGCGATCCTCAGCCGTCCACAGCAAACAACTCAAACCACAGCAAATGCCCCAGCTGTGTTTTAACCACGCCCCGCTGCAGCACCTCTCGGCAGCAGGCTGGAGAGCCTGTGGCGCCTCTTTCCCCTCTGGCTTTTCCCCAGCTGCCCCAAGGTCCCCACGCATACTGAGGAGTAAGGTCTGCCAGCAGCCCTTGGGAGGAGGACGAGTTGCGCTAAGAGCGGGGCCCAAGCAGACACTCACGGCAGCAGGTTCCTGGGGGGCAGGGGCCCCCCGTTAGGCCATCCTCTGGAGCCGGGGATGCTGCTGCTTCTGCACAGAAGTAGCCGGCCTGGCAGGACCCACTGGGTGTGAAGAGGCCTGGGGGCGAGAGTAGACTCAGCACGAGAGGCGGCCGGTCCCGCTGGGCAGCTGGGAGCCTTGCGCAGAGTCTGGCCTCAGTGGACTCGGGGCCTCTGGGCTGAGGGTCGCGTTAGCGGCTGAGCCTGTGCTGAGCACTCGGTCCCATCCTCCCCTGCGCCCAACCCTGAGATGCGGGTACCACTCCCATGTCCCCGGGGCCTGAGGCCACCTTCAGCAGGCGTCCAGGTTCTTGGCCTCACTGCACTCCCCAGCCCCAGGGGCACTGGGAGCCAGGCAGGCAGAGTCTAGTTCACGTCTGGGTCCCCAGGAGCGGGGTGTCCAGCCGCAGCAGGTGCTCGGGAAGTGTGCCTCCAGGCTCTCCGTCTTCAGAGAGACCTGCCCTCCTCCATGCTCTCCTGTGTGACCCAGCTGAGCTCACTGGACCGTCGGTGACGGCAACACAGCCCCGGCCCTAAGTGCGCCAAGCACGCCCCGCCTCGAGGCAGGTGCAGATAGCAGTTTGCAGTCTTCAGAGGAAAAGGGTGGTGGGGTGCGTGGGGTGCGTGGGGTGCGTGAGGCACACAGCTAAGGAGACTGCTGAGGTCCTGCCAGCTCTCTCCGCTCGCTGCCCAGTCCGGGTCTCGGCCCGGCGACTGGAGGGGACTCGGTCCTCACCAGAGGTGCTGCAGAAAGATCCTGGGGGCAGGGCATGGGCTGGGGGCTGCCCTTGGGACAGAAGGAGCCAGCTGGGCACCTCCCCCACTGTAGCCGTGGCCGGGCAGAGGCAGCTATACAGGTCGAAGGGGCGGGCCGTCCACGCTGCTGACACGCAGAACCGGCCTGAGGCGGGGACCAGTGGGGAGGGCTGAGCACTGGGGCAAGAGGGCAGGCAGGGGTCTGGGGGTCAAAGGCCAAGCTCCCCCCGCCGGGCGTTGTGCCAGGGGATAGCCTGGGTCACCCCAGGTCCGGCACAGAAGTGAGAAGCACAGGGATCGGTGGGGACGTGTCCGTGTGCTCTGGGAAACGCCCCTGTATCACAGGGACCGGAGGCCTGCGTCAGATTCTCCTGCCCACAGCACTGGCCTGGGGGGCAGGGGAGGCAGCCATCTGGGCTCTGGGCCAGTGGGTCTGGGTTATAGTAGCCCCGAGGGCAGGGGAACTGGGCGGCGCACCTGGTGCCTGAGAAGCAAAGTGCAGAGGAGGGGCCCAGCCTGCCGGAGCCCGGCGGGGCCCAGGCTGGGGTGGGAGACCGCTGCCGCCGGCGCCCTCCCGCACGGCCTGTCCCGCAAAGTCCTGCCCTCAGTCGCGGGAGCTCCCTCCTGGCCCACTGCGCCCACCGGGCTTCCCAGGCTGTGTGGCTGGGGGCCTGGGGTCCACAAGTCCACAGACTATGCAGGACTCGTCTTCCCGGTGGTCAACCACACTGAAGGGCGTGGCCCCCCCGGATTTGTAACGAACTGTAATTTAAAATCTTTATTTTTCAGCCAACGTGGATATATTATGGATTGGAAGATAAGACTCTCATGAATGTTAAAGATAAATCAGAGGACTTGGATGAAATTCAGCGTTCAAAGCCTGCCGCTTTGGGCTTGGCCTCTGGGAGGGGCCACTCCTCCCCTGGGCCTTTGAGACGGGTGGCGGGGAAGTCTCGGATGCAGAGGACATCTGTGCTCCTCAGATGCTGCAGCTTCCAGAGCAGCGAGAACCAAACCCTCAGGCAGAGCCCGGCCCAGGCACTCACCTCTGGGGCAGTAGGAGCCGGCGGGGCAGGGAAAGCAAGAGGCTTGGCCAGTCAGGCTGCTGTAGAAGCCAGCCGGGCAAGGCTGGGGGCGGCTGGTCCCTCTGGGGCAGAAGTGGCCTTGGGGACAGGGTCCCCCCTGCTCCGAGTGGCCTGAGGAGAAGATGGAAGTTGACTGAGGGGGGCAGTCCAGGGCAGAGCTGGAGCCTGGGGTGACTCGTGTGGTGCCCTGGGATGAAATGTGGACCTGGGTTTGGGTCAGAGGCTCATTGGTTTTATAAAGACACAATGCCCATAGCTAACGTTCGCGTAGCCCTTACAGATCAGAAAGCATGTGCTTTACATATGTGTTATGTTATCAGAGCCTCGGGAAATCCCTCTTTGGTAGGTGGGCAGCAGGAATAATGATGCAGTTTTACTGGGGATGATGCCTGAGATGGTAACTGGCTGCCCGGTTTCCTCACATTCCCTGCAGTGCCCTTTCCAGGAGAGGCTCTGTGACTGTTTATGTGTTTAATAAAACAGATTTAGAGAACGTTGCTTTCACATTTAGCCGTGATGCACCGGGAGAGCCGGTTCTGGTTTCGGTGGATCGTCTTGGCCGAGCCACCCGGTGCCCCCTCCATCCCCCAGCCCCTGCCCTGGGGACATGGCTCCCACTCCCTCACTCCCCACCCGACCCCCCAGAACTTGACCTTCCACCGGGGAACTGGCCTTTCGCCTCAGATGTTTGCTGGACCAATGGCAATGTTTGAGAAGAGGGGTTTTAAGGGCTCCGGCCCAGGTTCGGCGGCCCTCCCCAAAGCAGCAGCTCTGCTGTGTACCCCTTAGATGTCCTGGAGGACGAGCTTCCTCCGAGGCCAAGGGCAGGGCCACTAGAGAGAGCCGGACATCCTGGGCCCTCCTGCATCTCACCTGCATCCTGCTGGGGCGCAGAGGGTCTTGTACCCCACCCCCAAGGTGCTCTCTCTGGCCCCCGTGGGACGGAGAGGAGAGCCACACTCAGCTCACCTCTGCATGGCCCACAGGGCAATGCTGGCGCCTACTGACTGGTCTCTGGAAGGCCCCCGGTCCTCCCCGCCCACATCCCTGCAAACCTGCAACATTCCCATCTTTAGGCCAGTGGGGCTTTGATTCAGGAGGTGGGGTGTGCCTGGGGGGTGCTTGGGGATGCAGGCGTGACAAGAGCCCGGTGACTGCAGTGCAGGAGGGCAGTGAGTCACACTGTGAGACACTGCTGGACAGAGCTGGGGCGGGCCCCTCACGGGGGCCCGAGGACAGAGGCAGGGGGACGGGAGGCCCGAGGGTCCAGGAGTAGTGGTCAGACCGCTAAATACTCAGGCCAGGGTTCATCTCTAGGCCTACTCTGCTTGCACACTGGCTCTCTGTCCACAAACTGCCCATACCTAGTCACCTCCCGTCTACCTCTGGGGTGTCTGGTCAGTGCAGGGCCCACTCCTGTCCTGAGAGGCCCCTTACCTGTTGGGTTTGGGGAGGTGACTCCTGCCAGACAGAAGTAGCCAGGGGAGCAGGGTCCCGAGGGGGCAGTGAGGCCAGACGCACCGCAGAAATGGCCACAGGGGCAGGACAGGCACTCCGAGGCCATGGAGAGAAACATCCTGGGGAGATAGAGAGACAGCTGGGGAGCCGGGCTGGGGGCGTGTCCCAGGGCCGTGAGAAGGTGGCTCAGGGGGCGGGGGGCTCTTAGGGTGGCAGGCGCCTGCCTCTCTGGGGCTGCCTTTTTTCCCCTCTTGTAGGCTCCCTGGGATTCCTCCCGCTTTCAGGGTACCCAGGGCAGCGTTCCGGCAGGTGCCTGAAGGAAGGTATGGCCTCTCTGTCCCTCAGGATAGGCACCTGGGTATAGCTGTCCTTTTCTACCTTAATCCCCAACTCAGACTCAGGGTGTCTAGGACCACAGACCCCTGCGTCTGGCAGCTGCGGTCAGAACACACAACAGCCCTTCAGCCTCTGGCTCCACTGCTGTCCCCTTGCTCTGGGGTACCCGCCCCTGGAGCCTGGGAGTTTCCTGCAGGTGGGGAGATGGGGCTCTGCTCTCAGGTGAGACGCAGGCAGACGTGCAGGCTTCTTGATGCTTTTCCTTCTCGGGCATGACGTGTTCTCAATCTCCCAGCCCCTGATATTCTGGCCGGCCCTCTTCCCGCCTTCTACTGCCCGTCAGGGGACGTCTGCCCTCACAGGCTAGGTGGGAGTCCTACTCTCTAGGGCCCATGATCCTCTGTGGCAGAGGGATATTGTTGGTAAGACGGTCAGTGAGGGAAGGAGAACCAGGGGGAAGACAGTTCCCGGCTCTCTGCCACGGGGCTGGGGGCAGTGGCACTCACCGATCCGAGAAGGTGCCCAGAGGGCAGGGGAGGGGCACCCCCATTCCCACCGGACAGAAGTGGCCTGGAGGGCAGGGTCCCCCTGCCGTGGCACAGGTCCCGCTGACAGAGTGGGTGGCCTCAGCTCCTGCCCAAAGCCAGGAGTGGGTGAGATCACAGAGCAGCCTCTCCCCAGCCCCGAGCCAGTCACTCAGCGGCCCCCACGCGGGCACACTCTGCAGCAGGACATTTTCTGGAAGAGGGAGCTGAGCTGGAAAGATGCAGTCACAGCACCTTGACTGCCAGGGCAGCTCTCGAGCCCAGGTCCTGCCCAATGCTGATTTCGGTGGGGATGCGGGTGGTGCCCCAGGTAGGGTGGGGTCCTGCGATGTGCCCCCTTCTGAATTACGGGCTACCTGGGAGGGACCCTGCTTCGGAGCCAAAGGTGGGGGAAAGGTCAGGAGGCCAGCATTTGCCCCATCCAGGAGAAATGGGGGCACAGGACAGAAGAGGGCTGGGGGGCTCCAGGCCCAGCTCGGGGAGGAGATCCGGGTGGCCAAACGCAGGCCTCTGTGGCATTCTGGAAATCTGTTCCCATCCTGGCCAAGTGTTTCGTTTTCATTTGCACCTTTATGCCCCTTACGGTTCGATCAAGCTTTTCTGGGATGAGATGGGGCACATAATTCTACTGAGAATCAACTCTGAGGTGAAGAGGGCCTTCGTATTGTTACAGGAAGAGAAAAGAGAGCAGTGTGTGATTCCCCTTTTGTGACTGCCCCCAAAGCTGGGGGACTTGTCCATGGAAGCCTGAGTGTGCACACATCTGCGTGCACGTGTGGGTGCAGGAAACCTGTGAAGCACTGCACCACTGCATGTCACACTCTGAAACAGGCGGCCGAGGATGCAGGAGGAGCCCCGAGTGACGTGTCCGTAAGAGCGAGTGGTCCCACAGCTTTGTGAGCGCCTCCTCCACAGCACTAAGGGCACCGAAGTGACAAGGGGGGGAAGAGAAGCTGCCTCACGTCGCGAGCCATCTTGGAACAAGGGAGGCCCGAGGTCAGGGGGTGGTTCCGCCAGCGCTGGGCTCCACGACCTCACCCTGGTGGCCCTGCCTGTACTGCAGTAGTGCCGCCTGGCGGGGACTTTTGGGCTTCCTTTTGTCTTACAAGCGTACGTCGGCTCGGTGCCAACCCTGGCCGCAGAGAACCTACACAGCTGGCACCGAGGTCCCGTTCCCCGAAGCTCCTCCAGCCTGGGGTCCTACGATTCATGGCCTTGGGGCCCCCCTTGCTCAACTGACGCTGACCTGGGAGAGAGCACGGCCGGGGGTGCGCCTGGAGGACCCCCGCCTCTGAGGAGGGCAGCTGGGTGGAGCCGATGCTTGGGCCACCCTCTCCCTGCCGGGCTGGTGACGTGTCACTCAGCACATGTCCTTCGCTCACCCAGACGGAGACGCTCGCCTGGGTTATGTGATTTCCCACAGGGCAGAGGGGTTTCGCTGGGCTTCTGCCCAAGGCCCAAGTCCCTGTCCTTAGCCACCATTCACAGGGACTCCCAGACCCTGGGCCAGCAGGGAGAAGAACTTTCCAGGGAGCTGTTGCTCCTCAGGCCCCAAGACACAGCCTTGACTCTCTACCCAGGAGAGATCCCATGTGCCCCCTTCCGTCTCCTCACCTGCACGACGTGGCCAGCAGCCTTGGGCCTGGCTTTGGCCCTGCCGTGCACTGGACATGTCTGGAGGGCAGGTCAGGGAGAGGTGGCGAGTGCCCTGGGGGCAGTAATGACCAGGGGCACAGGTTCTCTCTT
Source organism: Orcinus orca (assembly GCF_937001465.1). Classification (NCBI taxonomy): domain Eukaryota; kingdom Metazoa; phylum Chordata; class Mammalia; order Artiodactyla; family Delphinidae; genus Orcinus; species Orcinus orca. The sequence continues at coordinate 78,550,443 of NC_064576.1, forward strand.
GGTGGCGCTCTTGACCTGGAAAGCAAAGTGGCTTTGGTCATCCTGTGGCCCTGCCCATCCCGTGCTGTAGATAGTTTCCATAGCAACTCTGCTCTGCCTTCTGAGCCAGCCCAAGTACCTGAGCCATTGCTGCGCTGCCCATCCACCCGGGGCACGGCCAGCAGTGAGCCTTCAGGGCAGACGTGGCCCTCAGTGCCGAGGTTTCCCCGTGGTCCACCGAGAGGTCTTGGGGTCTGTGCCCCTCCTGGACAGTAAAATCCTGGAAGCAGAGAAAGCACTCAGGCTGGTCTGCTTTTGGGGGCTGGAGCCCTGCCCCCTGCATTCCTGTTCCCGCGGGTCCTGCCACTCCCATATGGCTCCTACCAAGCCCAGCCACGCGGACTTGGGCAAGTTTCCCCCGGGTTCTGTCTACTGCGCCTGTGCCTCAGGCACTGAGGGTCCCAGGGCTGAGGTGGCTGGCTGGCCACCCTCTGCTTGGTGTTTAGCCTGCCAGCCGTCAGGGGAGAGCCGGGCGCCCTCACCTGGTGCACACGGGCCCCTGGGGGCAGCCTGGCCCGCCTTAGCACAGAAAAGCCCAGGTGGGCAGGGCAGGCACCAGCTCACATCCGGTGCCCCTCTCTCCGCATTCCAGGTGCCGACGGGGCAGGGCCTCTGTCTGGGGCTCTTGGTGCCAGCTGGGCAAAAATGGCCGGGGGGGCAGAGGTCACCGAAGGGGAGTCCCTCCTGAAGGAAGAGGGGCCTTTCAAGGCTTGAAAGTCAAGAGCAAGACGGTTGTCTATACCAGGTTCCCTTCTAGTCCTGTCTGACACCCTCTCTGAGGAAGCCGGCCTGGCTCAACCCGGCCACTCCTGTTCATGCACGTGCGTTGATCTGCACTTACACCTCCCCCTGGGAACTGCTCTGGGAGTTTAACTTTGCAGAAAAATAAAGCGAATTTTAGTATTAAATAGCCCGGACAATCCCATCTCTCTGTCTGTTTGCTAGAAGTATCGATACACAGCTTTAATTGTGGTAAGGTATATCTGTTTCTGTCAATCATCTATCAATCATTTATGTACCAACATAGTATACCTACTCGTCATTAATAAGAGTTACCTAGTATCACACTGGGTTGATATGCCATATCTCTGACTAGATATTTTTTTATTACTGGGCCTTGGCAGTGTTTTGTATTGTTTTGTTTTGTTTTGTTTTTGCTATTAAAATTGGTGATTTGACCATCTTTTCATAAATCACTTCTTTCCCCTCTCGGGCTTTTCCCCACACTGTAATTATTGGATCAGAAGATAGGAACCGCCTGGAGGCTCTTGCTATATACTGCACGGTTGTTCTCCAGCAGCCTGGGGCCCGGCTGCAGGGGTGGAAATGGACTCTACTCCCCAGCAGCGCCTTCTTAGGGCCTCAGCAATTGTGTTTACTTTTGATGATTAGTAGGTGCACAGAGTACAGAAGTGACTTTGCTTCATGGGTCCTTAATTGTCAGTCCAGCTGTGCATTTTTCTAGCTTATGACGTATTTGTATTTGGCCCCTTTTCAGGTGGAAGCTGGAAATTGGCGTCAGATCCTTTGGCCCTTTCTTTACTTTTTCACGTTTTTGTTGGCCATGCTTAATGCTCTGTCTCTGCAGTACTTTCATCCCATCTTTGCTGGGAGCACTCTGTCACCCCACTACACAGTGAACCCTAGAGGGCAGGCACTAGGTCTTGCCCACTGAGGTGTCCCCCGACCCTGGCCCAGGCCTCTGTGCTGAGGCCAGCCTTGCCTCCAGGAGGCCCAGTGGGGCCTGCACTCACCGGGGAAGAGGTGTTGGAACCAGGCACACAGTGATGCCCTGAACGGCACAGCCCCTGGGGCTCAACCAAGCCGGCTCTGCCACAAAAGGTCCCAGGGTGGCATGGCTGGCAGTCCTCCATGCGGGCGGCCCCAGGGGCCTCTCGGAAAGTGCCCTGGGCAGAGAGGAGGATGTCACTGAGGTCAAGGTCCTGGAGACCCGCGTGGGGCCTCCAGGTCTGGACAGGTTGGCCACTCTGCCAGGAAGGGAGCAGAGCAGGGCCCCTCTGGTCTCACCTGGGACAGACGGGGCAGGGGAGCAGGAGATGCCTGATCAAGAACTGAGCCTCCGAGACACTTGCAAGAAAGGGTGGGATTTCCTTTTCAACAGATCAAAAGTGTTTTGACTGCAAAGCTCCCACCCAGTAGGGAATGTTGTAACTGGAACTCACTCACAGCAGGTTTTGATATTGGGCAGGAAAAGTGAAGAGAAGCCACCATGTCATCCGAGACGCGTGTGTATCTTGGGGAGAGGAAGCCATGGTTTGGTGGGGGGCGTGAGAGAGAGCGGTTTCTGGAGGCTGGGAGCTCCTCCTGGGCCGCCCTCCTCTTTCCTGTTTCTGCCCCACCCCCACCCCCCCAAGCCTGGCTCACTTTGTCCCTTGTGATTTCTGGTCTAGCGCCACTATCAGAAGCCGGCTGCAGGAAAGGGAGTGGCCCAGCCCTCCTCTGAGTGGGGGCAGGAGGCAGAGGGCCGGGGTGCGGCGTGCTGTGGCAAAGGGATGCTGTCCGTCCGTCCCAGCCACCAGGACTGGCTGATGGCTGCGGAACTTTCCCACGCAAAAGCAAAGAGAGGCCGGAAGAAGGGTGGAGGGGAACTTCTCACCCGGGGACAGGGGATGGACAACAGGCCCCGGGCTGGGCAGTAGTGCCCAGGCGGACACGCAGCGGGGCTAGCCAGCTTTGTCTGGTTGCAGAGTTTTCCTCCTGGGCACTCCTGGCACCGCAGATGACCCGGACCCTGGAAAGAGGGATTGGCAAGAAGATTGTTTTCTTTCCACACCTCCAGCAGTTGGGCCAGACCTGGCGCATACCAGGTACTCAGGAAATGTGCTGAACTGAACTGGGGATGCTTCTGGCCCGGGCCCCAGGCTCTGTGTGTGCGCCTCCCTTCTGAGGAGGGCGGGGCCTGGGCGGGCCTAAGAGCAGGACAGTTGCCGGCAAAATTGAGTATCTGCCTGGTCCGCAGATCGTCATGTTTGGAGGGAGGGGCTGGGATGAAGGCTCTGCTCTGCTGGCCTGCACCCCGCCTCCCCGACCCTAGGGCTCTCCTGCTTCCAGGGCCTCTGAGGGAACCCTTACCGAGAAGCTGCCTGCGCTGCGTGGCCATGGAGTAGCGGTGCCCGGCTCAGGGCAGTGGTGACCGGCTGGGCACAGCACGCAGGCCACAGCCAGCCTTGCACCAGGACTCTGGCAGGTGGTTCCCCTAGGCGAGAAGCAGAGCTGAGGGTGTGGGACCCAGAGCCCTCCTGGGGAAGGAGCCGTGACAGCCACATAGGGTCACCATTGCCCCCAGGCTCACCCGCGGGGTTCAAGAGCAGAGTCAGGCCCCTGGGTCAGGCTGAGGATGGGGCTGGTGTGACCCCAAACAGCCTACCTGGTAGTGAGGTGCAAGAGATTTTGAAACCCGGCTATGAGCTAATCGTGCTTCTTTTTAAAGGTGCCTGTTCCTCCCCTTTGCTTACGTTTTTCTGTTGGTTCTACCTCTCTTTCTGTCTTATTTTATTGATTTGTAATGGCTCTTTATATAATGAGGTAGTAAGTAGATGGATGTTAGCCTGTCACTCATGTTGAAAATGTCTCCCTGCTTTGTTGTTTGCCTTTTAACTTTGTCTAGAACGACTTTGAAGGGTAGAACCTTGAAACGTTGCATTTAACTCTTGCAGTCTTTTCCTCAATTATTTCTGCCTTTCGTGCTGTGCTTAGATTTTCCACCTTCTCTCAGATTTTATAAATATCCATTTATACTTTGTTTTGTAATTTTATGATTTTGTTTTTTACATTGAAAGTATGTTTGTTCTGAAATTTATTTGGGTTAATGCTGTTTTCACTTTTCACAAGAACATGTATTGCTTTTCTTTAGTAAGAAAAATTCTAAGTATTACTTTTTGACCACAGGGGTAAAAGGCACATTTTGATAAAACAGTCTATCAACAGAGAACCCCAGAACTTGGGCCAAATCTTTGCTGAAACCCTAGCTGGAATCAGCTTCTAGATGCTTGGCCTTTGGGCTGAACTGTTCTGAAGCAGCTTCTCATCTGGGGTGTGGGCACCTCCCTCACCGACTCCAGCCCAAAGTGCTACCCCTGTTTCCACCTCTGGGCCCGTGGGTGTGTAGCTCCCATATTATCCCGTCACGCTGAGGCCCTGAGCCCTGACCCCTGTCCATCCTATTCCTGTGTCTTGTCTCAAAAAGGCTGCCAGGTCCTGAGGGCAGACTGGGTGCTCATCTCTCTTCACAGATCCCTCGGTGCCCAGAACAGTGCTGGCCTCTAGCATGTAACACGTGGTCACTTAGCTTCAAGAACAGCCGCACCCCTCGGCCTCCCTTACCTCGGGCAGAGCACAGGCTTGGGGGCCCCACCGGGGCAGAAGGCCCCTGGTGGGCAGGGCAGACAGTCTTCCACCTGCCTGTTGCCTGACTGAGAGCTGTAGGTGCCCGCTGGGCAGGGGAACTGGGTGCCCCACTTTGTACTTGAGGAGGGAAGAGGGGGGTCAGACCTGCATCGTCCAGGCACAGCTGTTTCTCCCCTCCTCCCTGGGGATGGGTCCTTGAGGGAGGCCCCTGGGGATGGGGCAGGGATCAGGGGGTGCCACTCACCCAGGGCCAGCCTTCGTCTGGGCTGAGACGCCCCATGAATCCCCAGTCAGGATGCTCATTGGCTGACCAGTCCCAGCCCTCCTCTCAGGAAGGTCTTCCAGAAATCCTACCTTAACCTGGGAGGCGTGCAGGCTGGCCCATGGCTTATGCTCCCAGCACTCACCCACGACCCTGCCAGGGCAGACCCTGCCCCACTCACCTTCTGGGCAGTAATGTCCAGCCCTGCACGTCCCTGAGGGCACCGGGGCTCCACTGACACAGAACCAGCCTGTGGGACAGGGCGCACATTCCTCGTCCGCAGTCAGTCCGGTCCAGTTACTCCAGGTGCCCGGGGGACACTGGAACTGGGTTGGCTGTTTGGTGCCCCGAGGGCAATAATGACCAGCTGGGCAGGGGGTGGGGGGCCAGCCTGGACCCCCAGTTCCTGCAAACACAGTCCTGCAACACTGTCCTGCAAACACAGTCAGGCTAGTTCAGCTAGCCTGGAGCAGCAGCCCCTCCAGCCCTCTGGCAAGTGGCAGGGACATGGGCTGGGGCCCAGCACCGGGGAAGGGGGCGCAGAGGCTACCCTGCCCGAGGCGGCGGCCTGGGACCTGAGAACATTCTTCATGGTCCCACCCTTGAGAGGTGGACCACGCTCTTTGTGGTGAAAGAAGGGGCTGTGGGCCAGGGTCTGTTTTCCTGGGCTCCCTGCCTTGGGAGGGAGGCATGGGGCTGGTTCTTCACCCAGAGACAGGGTCTGGCAGGTAGCAAGGTTGCCTTTCTGCCCCTCACTCACCCCTAGGACAGGCCAGTCCCGCGGGGCAGATCTCACACTGGGACAGGTCGGAGAGATCCCTGCGGTTGCTGAAGGTCCCAGCTGGGCAGGCGAGAGTGGGAGCGTGGGGACTTGAGGAGCCCTCAGGGCACACGTACCTATGACAACCAAGGAGTGGGATCCTGGTACCCACCAGGCAGAGCCCACCATCCTGGGGAGTCACAGTAAAATCCCACTCTGCCCACCGGCCTGCTGTGTGGCTTTGGCATGGTAACCTGGCCTCTCTGAGCTTCCTTTTCCTATGCCAGAGCCTGGAGTCCCCCAGCTGCCTCCTGAACATGCTCAGGCCCCAGTGGTCCCGGAGCAGGAGGTCCTGGAACCTCAGGCTGGTGTGACCCTGAGCCCTGCAGGGGCCCTCCCAAGACACTGAGGGGGTGAATTCTTGGAAAAGCCTCACCTGAACCCCAGGCCCCGACTCTCTCACGGTGGAAGGGGGAGGAGGCTGAGGCCCCATCGCTGAGAAATCAAAGCGCCTTACCCCGGCGTGCACTCTGCATCGGGCTGCGTCAGCCCAGCCCGTGTACAGGCCCTGCCTGCTGGGCACGGAGTGCAGTCTGTGGCTTCGTCCTGGCCTGGGTGGGGGCTGAATGTGCCCGGCCGACATGGGATAGGGTGGGTGGCGCTGTTGGGACAGAAGTGTCCTGCCGGGCACTGCAGACACCGGCTGAGAACTGGGGAGAGAACAGCCCACGTCACGCTAGCTCTCTCTGGAGAGCACGGGCTGCTGTCTTCAAAAGAAAAGCAGTGAACCTTTCCCAGGCCCTGGCGCCCCCAATCCTCTCGTGGACCTGGGGGTGCAGGGAGCAGGGCTGCCTCCCAATTTACTGGTAAAGGGTGCCCTTAGAGACACAGAGTGGGGGGCCCAGTCCCCACCACGCAGAGGCAAGTAGCCAGGGCTGCTGGGTATCCTTGCTTTCTGCTCAGCCTGCAGGGAGCTCCCACCGCCCCAGCAGCACTGCTCACGGACGGCTGTGACGGGGAGACTCCCAACTTCCCAAGCCTCCATTCTCCTTGCTATAAAATGGGGATCAGAGCTGCACATCCTCCCAGGCTTGCTGTGAGGACTGAATGTGACATTGCTCAAAGGGGCAAACGTCCACATGGCGCCGGGCACACGGCAAGCCTTGGTGAATGCTGGCTTCGCCGTCGCAGCTGCCACACCCCTGGGAGAAGTGGTAGTTTCAGGCTGTCCCAGCTCACGCTGGACCCGTACTTGCTGTCCTTGGAGGCCGGCTCACTTCCCCAGTTCTTGCTGTACCTGTTGCTCTGGCCGAGGCTGGGAAAACGGCTGCCCTCGCCCCGCGCTCGAGTGGGAAGGGGCTTCTGGTGGGGAGATGGTGTCTGCCTGCAGGTGGATCTGCTGGACCACGGGGGCCCTCGCTCTCCAGCTCCTTCCTGCTGAGGACTGGCCCCATCCTCCAGGGCTGGCCTTGGCCTCGGCCTGCAAAGGAACGGCTGTGCTGAGCGAGGAGGGTTCTCTCTGTGTGGCTCGGAGGAGGGGCCCAGGGGCTTGGTGGTTCAGAGCCTCCTGGAAAAGTACCTGAGAAGTCCCAGAAGTCTGTTTCTTTGAACCATTTCCCCAGGACCTGGCCCTGCTCGGGGTAACAGCCTCAGAAGTGGGCAGAGCTCCCCAATGCCACATGCCTGCCTGGAGCCCAGCCATCGGCTCAGCGGGCAGAGAGGGTCCTCCTGTGTCCCGGTTCCGTGCCCGGGTGAGGCAGAGGAGGTCAACCCTGCCCGTCTTGCGCTGACACCTGGGTTCTTGTCCCGGCTTTGCCACACACCAGGTGTGTGATCAGTGATCAGAGCAGGCAGTGAGCCTCCCAAGCTTCTGCTTCCTTACATCTACAGGATGGGCGCGAGCTCTCCTCCATCACGACTGGGCTGTCACAAGCACTTACATGAAAGTGTTCGGCAGCCTGCCGGGGTGTGTCTGCTAGTGCTGGGGCGGGAGGGGGCGTATTCCCTCGGGACGCTGGACTGTCTGACCGAAGGGACACACCTTCTCTGCCCCCAGACACGGTCTTCCACGGTGGGAGGAGAAGGTGTTGATGGTGGTGACTGTGAGGCCACGGCAGCTCCCTACCGAAGGCTCAGTCTGTATGCAAGACCCCTCACACGGGCTGTCTCATCCCACGTCCACGCCAGCCTTAGGAGGCCAATGTGGCTCCCTTTCCTTTGCAGATGAAGCTCAGAGGAGTCAAGGAACTTGCTGCTGGTACCCAGCCTGCGCTGTCTAAGCCTCTGTTCCCCCACACCCATAGGAGCGGTCCCTTTGCCTGTCAGCACCCTCATTCTTCACTTTAAAACGCCATTTCCTTTTCTCCATGTCCTCTCTGCTGGTGGCTCCCAGCCATATCACCCCTCTGTCTTTATGATCTGTGTTGAATTATCCAGGCTGTCTTTAAGCTTCCTGAGTAGGTCCTGATTTTGCCAGCTGAGCACAGAGAACATGGGGCTCCCAGAGCTGGGGGCCTGATGGGGCCTGCTGAGCCCTGAGTGTGGCTTTCCTGGTGTCACCCCTCACCAGTGCCTGGACTGCTGGCTACAGTCAGCACTGAAAGGTCAGCCTCTGTACGCCTCTGGAGAGGCGCCTAACTAGCAAAGTCACTCTTCCCTTTGTGCAGACGGCAGACGGAATTGAGTCTGACCTGCTGAGCGGAAGCTGGTTTTGGGGTGAGGCGTCTCCTTCTTGCTCTTGAAGCTTCTGCCCGGGTACGGCTCAGCAGCACCACCTGGAAAGAAGTGTCCTGTGAGGGGAAGTCTCACGTTGTGTCTTCTTAAGGTGCGGGCTTCATCTTGGAGGAGCCCCCTGGCTGAGGGAGGGTGCGCTGGGAGGCTGGGACCAGGCCTGCCTCTGATAGGATCTACCTCACCCAGGATGCGGCCGGGGCCTGCCCAGGGCCCTGGGGGGCATCCTGCCAGGGAGAAGCTCGGGGCAGCAAAGTCTCTGCTCTCTGCTTCTCCACAAGCTGCTTCCCTGCTTGGAGGGTCCTTGCTGCTGTCGCCCACTGGCTCGCTGAATCCCCGCACCTCCTGGGCCTGCCTCCCACGCCTGCTCCTCCCAGAAGCCTCCCAGCCTCCTGGCAAGCAGACGCTCAGCAGTGCCTCGGTCTGAGCTTCCACGGCCCTGTCCCTGCCTAGATTCATCACGTTCCGTCTGCAGGTCAGCTCTGCCCTGACGGGGAGCTCTTGGGGCCTCAGCACTGGCCCGGGGCCTCAGCACTGGCCCAGTGCCCAGCACGAGCAGGGGCTGGATGAGAGTGTGTGGGGCAGAAGCGTGGGCGGACGGAGGGCTGGTGGGCCCACCGCCGCCCCTCTGGCCCTGTTGTCACTGCAGTGCCACCTTGGGCCCCCTCCGCGCAGCCCAGCACCTAGCCGAGGCCCTTCATGCCTCCAGTCCTGCCATGTGCGTCCCCCAGGGCACTCCTCACTGATGGCAGAGCACTATTTGTCCTGCTGGGAGTGCCTCTGCAGCCTAAGTCTCCCCTCTCTCTGCTGCCCAGCATTCATACAGTGGGCTCCCCCCCACATGCCTGGCACCTGCCCCAGGATACACACCAAAGAGCAGGTGGAAAAGGAGAGGCTAGGTGACCCTGCGGTGGAAGCAGTATCCCTGCAGAAGGGGAGGGCAAGGGATGAGAAGCCACTCCTGCCCACATGGATGTCAGCATCTGCTGTGCGAGCCCTGGTTCCCTCCCTGCTGGTGAGAGTGGGGCTGCCCCCTCCGTGCCCCTCCCCCTGCTGCCCTTTGGCCAGTGCACTGGGAACGCAGACACACTTCATTTTCAACCAGAACAAAATTAAGGGGATACATTTTTGGCTGCTGAAAAAACCTTGTACAATCCAGAAGTTAACAATAAAAATAACGACTGCTTTGAGACGCCCCCTTCCTGACCTTCCGAACCCCACCTGTCCTGTGGCCCCGTAAGTGCTACTGATGGGCAGCAGGGGTGCCTTGGAGCCCGGATCCTGGCAATAATAGCTACAAACACTTGGAAATTAAAATAAAAGCTACAATTCCACTTACAATTTTAAATACTTGGGAGTAAAGTTAACAAAATATGTGCAGGCCTGTACACTAAGAACTGTAAAACCCTGCCAAGATCACACGTCCGGGGAGGGGCAGAACTGGTACTGAACGTCTTCTGACGCTCACCCTTCTCCCCACCCTGCATCTTCCTTCTGCACTGTCCCATTCATTCTCCCCACAGCCCTGTGGGTATGGGTCTGGGGCCCAGGGGTAGCTGGATTCTGCCCCTCAGAGACTGCCTGGGCTCCCGGGAGGTGAGCACTGTGGACCCAGCACCCTTCTGGCCCACCACGCGCTAGTGCTTTCCAAATGCAGTTAGGGTCTCCAGCCAGCTCTCACCTACCTGTAGGGCAGAGCTGGCAGCCAAGGCCTCTGTCTGAGAAGAAGGAGCCCCGAGGGCAGACGACATAGCCAGCATGCTGCGGGCGTGGCTCCTGTCCTGGCAGGACAACAGGGAAACACAAGGTGAGAGAGCAGGTAGGTCGTGACTAACACCCACCTGTACCTGGAGGGTGCTGAGAGTTGGCATTTCAGCTCAGGTTCTTACTTTACCAGGTGTCTTTGCAGACTCCCTAACCTAAAAGAAAATCAGCACAACACTGCTTCCACACATCCTGGTGAGGTGGAGTTAATCCTTGTGATCCCCAGGGCGTCACGGCTGAGGGACGGTCCTCACCTTCTCCTTCTCCTCTATCTCTGGGTGGAGGCTGCAGCTCAGCACTTACATCCTGAGTGCAGCTGTGGCACAGCTCTGCCGGGCAGCAAGCTCCCAGGGGACAGGCCTGCCTGCTCCGCGCCCTCTGTGCCCCCTGCTGCACACAGTAGGTGCCTGGTGACAGGTGGTGAGCAACTGGGTCACGAGGCGGCTGCTGCAGATGTTTGGGCCCCAGCCCCATAGCCTCTATCTCAGTTGCATGTCACAGCGGAACGGTGGCTCTGCACGTCTCAGCACTTCACATGCGTCGTCTCATCCGGTCCCTGCAGCAGCGCTACAGGTGAGAACACCTGCTTCCAGGCTACACTGGCTGGGCGGGTCCCCAGGCGCCGTTGGGTGCCTGTGCAAGCACAGTGTCGCCACCTTATTCTGACGTGTCTCAGGGAGATGGGGGTTTGACCCTGATCCGAGCAGCTCCGCTTCTTCTGGGGACTTCAGGAATTTCCCCTACCCCCAGCAATGGCTGAGACAGGGGGCTGCCCTCCCCTGGGGACCACCTGTCAGTCCCCGCTTTCTGGGAGTCCTGGGAGCCCACCGCAGGTTCTGGTGGGGCACGGCCACGGAGCTGTCCTGGCCCCCAGGCAGGGGCAGGAAGTTGGGCAGCTGAAGGGAGACCCCGCGGGCCAGGGAGGTCCCAGCCGGGGGGCAGCTGGGCCTTAATTGCAGCAGAGATGGCACCGGGCCTGGGTACGTTCAGGTCTGCCACAAGCCTGGGCCACAGTCTGGCCCACTTTCTGCCGGCCCCGACTGGGACTGGCTGGGTGGAGAAGGGAAAGCGTCCCCGGCTGGACGACTCAGAGCTGATGGTCATGGCCGAGGGGCTTGGGGAGAAGGTCAGCCCCACACAGGCCCTGGGAGGACTGCCGCAGGGTGTCTGTGTGGCATCCCCACACCAGTCTGACCGCTTGTCCTGGGGGCACAGGGAGAGGGAGTTGAAGCTGTGGAGTCAAGGGCTGAGGTGCGATCTGCTTCGCCTGGGCTGAGGAGGGACCAGAGCTGCGGGAATGACTAGTGGTGAGCGTGCAGAGAGCAGGTGGTCTGAGGGCCAGCCCCACTCCCAGCTGAGGGTTCACCAGCTCCCAGGACAGAGAAGCAGAGGCCCGCCAGGCCCCCACTCTCCACCTTGCATCGATCTAGCTCAGAAGACGGTGTCCTGGGCAGGCTCTGGGGGAGCCGCCCCAGGCTCCTGTGCTCACCGGGCTGGGCCCCAGGCAGTGCTCAGCCCCTGGGAGCTGCTCACGCTTGGGGCCGCCGCGGCAAGGACATGCACAGGCCTCCCTCCACGAGACCCCTCTCCCCAGGCTGCTTCCAGCCCGTCGCCTGCAGCTTTGCCCTTTCTGCCTTCTCCGTCCTCTTTCCTGGGGTGTCTGCTCCTTACTAAAAGCCCGCGGGGCACTTCAGGCAGCTCCCAGCCACAGCGGGCCGCCCTGGCAGGCAGGCGACGAGGCATAGGAGGTGGCAGTGGGGAGAGAGGGCAGCCGTCCCTGCGGAGAGCACAGGAGAGCAGGGCCGGGCCGGTGGGACAGCCCCTCTGAGTGGGGCTGACTCCTGTGATGACACTCCTTCAGCAAACGCTGGCAAGTGCTGACCCGTCACCCTAACGGACGGGCCTGCGCTGAGAACGTGGGGCACAGGGGCTGGGGCTGAGGACGGCGGCTCTTCTGGGTACAGCCAGCAAGAGACATGGGAAGAGAAAGGCCCAGAGATCACGTAACAGGGGCAACGGGTTGGCCGAGAGGCCTCCTGAGACCCCAGAAACCTGACACTCTGAGGAAGCCTTATGGCTTTGTCGTCCCCTTTACATGCTAGAGTTTCCAGGCTCTCAGAGCACCTGCACTCAGCAGCAGAGACTAGCCGAGCTGACATTTCATCTGCTCGGCCCCCTCATCTTACCCCTGGGGAAGCTGGCGTGACTGGCCAGAGCCGCCCCGAGGCCCTGATGGAGGGGCTGCCGTGGTGGGTGTGCGGCGGGGCACCTGTCTGTGCCCCTGTGGTTTAGGGGGCGTGAGGTACTGCCGTTCCCTGTGCTCCAGTCCCCACACACCTCCACAAAGTCTCTGCTGGGCTGAGACCCGAGGAAGGGCTGCCTGGGCTCCACCTCAAAACTGCTCAACAAATCTTTGTGGGAGACCCCAAGAGGCTCCAGGCTCTAGTGGGATCTGCTTCAGATCCCAGCTTTTCCATGCACTGCCAGGTAGCGACTTCTTTCCAGCTCAGTTTTACTGGGACACAATACCTACCTCGCAGAATTGTGGACAACAAATGAAAAAGATGTTATATGTAGATCATTTATATATTAGATATATATAATATGTATTAAACAAATAAGTATATATAAATTTGTATCTTTACCTATGCCATGTGTAACACGTAGTTATTTATAAGATTTATATTTTAAATAAATATACACAAGATATAAGATTATATGCATATACATCAGACTTTCCTTTGACAAAGCCAACCACAGTACTTATTTCACGTGACACCCAGAGAGGCAGACAAGTCACAGAGAAAAGTTAATACCCGTTAGGACCTACGGAGCCACTCAGGGCTGCTTGTGATTCCAGAGCCCGAGAGGAGATGCAGAGTAGGAGGACGAGGGGAACCAGAGCAAGCGACCCCTGAGAACTTGGGTCGGGGGCGCTGTCACTTGCGTTGGAGAGAGAGTGGAGGCCTGCAGAGGCCGGAGGCCTGCAGAGGCCGGAGGCCAGTGGCGTGTGCCCCCTCCCGCTCTTCCTCTCGGGGCCATGGGTTGGACCTGACACTTGCTGATTGCACAGCCCTGACCAAGTGTCATCTGGAAAGTGGGTTTTAGTCACACGTATGCACAGAGTTGACGAGAGGCCTAATAGAGAATGCGGGTAGAGGCCTTGCCCGCCCAGCACACAGCATGCACCCCGTTGTCATGCTTTCACTGAACTTGTCACTGACTCACCTGCAGTGAGGGCAGCTAGCAGAGGGGCCAGGGCCATCCAGAGCCTATGCTGCGGCATGATGGAGCAGTGACCGGAAAGGCTGAAGCGGAGAATGTGCTGGATCCTTGGCCTGTCCACCCTGGAGCACGTGACCCATGCTGAAACCTGACCCTCTGCAGCTGCCTTGGACCAGACCCAGTCCACCGCCACAAAAGTCCCTTGGCAAAGGCGGCCTCCTGAGACAGGCGGGACACGCTCCGTCTCCAGCTCTCCCCCTCCTCCTCGGCTGCAGCGAAGAAGAGTCAGACTTCCAGACTCCGGCGTCCCTGTGAGACCTACCAGCTGTAGGATCCTGGAAATAACTTGTTCTCTTTCTATCTCAATTCCCTCGTCTGTAAAGCTGAGGTGACAAGAGTACCTAACCCTAGGATTGTGGGAGCGCTAAAGGAGTCTTGGGGCATCCTCAGGGCAGTGTCTGCACACCCATGCTCAGCATCGGTCCTAATTCCTTTTCAACTCACTGAGCCTGTATTGAGCGTTCAGCGTTTGTCCGGCAGCATACGTGGGGCAGAGAAGTGGAAGTCTTGACCCATGTCCCCAGGGCTTAACTGAAAGGCTATGAGACTAGAGAGCACAATCATAAACCAGTTAGCCTTATGTGGCCCTACTGTGGGGCTAGGCTTATTTACTTTTCTCAGGAGCCCTGCCAAGAGGTGTATTCTTAACGGATCCTGAGTAAGTGGCAGAAGCTGGTCTGTGTGGACTGAAGGCCGAGCTGACTCAGCACACTTCCCAAGGTGAAGTGTGGCTCAGATGGCCCCAGAGGACCCCCCAGACAGCCATGTAGATGCCCCTTTATTTACCCAGAGCTGGTCTCTCTGAGACACTGGGACCCTAGTGGCCAGGTGCTGGGTCAGGGGCTCTGCAGTGTTGGTTTGGCTCGAGGGGGATGCTCCTCAGGTCTAAAGTATTGTTACGAGGGTCCCCCCTCAGCAGTGATCTGGGTGGGTGTGAGGACGACTGTAACTGCTGCTTGTAAAAGCCATCAGATTCACATTGGCAAGGGCCTCAGAGGACCTCAGAGTTCTCCACGTCCTGGACCTGCCCGCCCATCCTACCTCCATCATACGACACTCCCTCACCCCTGGCCCAGTCACAATGCTACCGTTCTGTCCCTCACACACTTAAGGACCATTTGGGATTTCTTCTTAAGTGCCACCTCCTCCCTGTCTGTCCAGTTACTCTCCCCGCACTGCCCTCTTTTAATTCTCTGACTTGCACGCAGTGTCATTGATATTTATCTTATTTGGTGGTTCACAGGCTGTTCTTCTCTTCTCACTGGGCTCTAAGCTCATGAGAGCAGGGGCCTGGGCAGTCTGTCTTCCTTTGTGGCCCCTGCATAGTGCCCGGCAGGTAGTGGGTGCCCAGTAAGCGCTCGGGGAAGGGTTGAAGGCGTGAGAGGAGCCCCAGTACAGCACGTCTATTAGCTGCAGAGTTTATGCTTCATAATGCCCAGGAAACACAGCAGATCAGAGAGGAGCAGCTCTGGTTGCTGAAGGGAAGTACGGGGTCCTGGGAGCACCTGCTTTTCCCGGCTTGCCCCACGGGCAGCCCCTGAAAACCCCTGTTCACAGAGCACAGTTTAAGAACTACTAATCTGGTCCAACTTCCTCATTTTCTGGAGGATGGACACAAGAACCGACAGGAGAGGTGAGATGCCAAACTCACACAGTGAGAGGCAGGCCTGGGGGAGAGTTGAGTCCCCTGAATGGGCCCGAGGCTGTCTCTGCTGCCCTTATCACAAACCCAGATGGATGCTGTCCACATTGGCCTTTGACCAGCTATCTGGTCTGGGGCCACCTTTGGGCCAGCTGTACCCACACCTGCTCCGGTCTCCAGTTCTCGGGCAGAAGCCTGAGGTAAGCTCCAGCCCCAGCCTTCTCTTTGAAATTCACTGCAAAAGGCAACTTGGGTGCAGACGAAAGCCGCAAGAGTGACACTGCCTGTTCTGTGGGCCCCCGGAAGGCCCTGCCTCTGACCCCATCACCAGCATGGTCTTGTGTGCTGAGTTGACTTTGCCAAAAATAACATAAGTGCATCCATTTCTGTCTGCTTGGCAAAGAATTCCTGGGAACTTGTGTGATCACCTCCTTTAATTACAGAGAAGAGTTCAGTTAAAACTCAATCAGCACAGTGTAAAGGGAGGCCGGAGGTCAAGCTTGTCAGTCACATCTGCCTATGGCCAAGGTGTGAATACCTGGAGGCAGGTGCATGTGCGGAGGGGGTGGGTGGCTCACCCAAGAGAAAGGCCTCAAAAGAGCAAGAAAACAAAACCTGGTTTCCCATCAGAAAAGATGAGTTTCTACGGATGTCTCCAACCTGAGTCCATTATTACGTGGATACTGTGACCTTCTCCCTTTGCTTATCTGGAACTCCCCATTCCAGATGGTAAAAAAAAACCCTGGCTTCTACCAACTGTCATTTATTTAATTCATTGCTTGCTCCATTCCAGATTACAGATATAGTAGTTTCAGTACTGTTAGCTACTACCACCATGGGAAAGAACTTTATGGACTCCAGTATTTACGTATGACACATTTTGCCTTCGCTCTACAGATGCCTTTGTTCATTTCCATAGTTACTAGGGTCAGTACCTTTTCCCCACCACCAACAGTTTTTTCATACATTTCAAAATCAGTTAGATTCTTTGTCGCATTCTGTATTCTATCCTGTGATGCTCCCGTATCTTAAATAACTAAATTTGAATATACTATGATTTACTTGCTCAGTTGTAAAAATCTATGTGTTTAGACTAATGCATAGTGGCAGGTATCCATCATTAAATTATCATATGGAGGACTTCCCTGGTGGCGCAGTGGTTAAGAGTCCGCCTGCCAATGCAGGGGACATGGGTTTGATCCCTGGTCCGGGAAGACCCCACATGCCGCGGAGCAACTAAGCCCGTGCGCCACAACTACTGAGCCTGCGCTCTAGAGCCCACGAGCCACAACTACTGAGCCCGTGTGCCACAGCTACTGAAGCCCGCGTGCTTAGAGGCCGTGCGCTGCAATGAAGAGTAGCCCCCGCTCGCTGCAACTAGAGAAAGCCCACGTGCAGCAGCAGAGACCCAATGCAGCCAAAAATAAACAAATAAATAAATAAATTTATATAAAAAAATTATCATAATGGAATATTTCAACTCCCCCAACCCCATAACCTGTTTACCATCTCTGTTTTGCCTTTTCCAGAATGTCATAAACGGGGTCATACAGTGTATAACCTGTTCAGACTGTATACTGTAACTTAGCAATATACATGTAAAATTCATCCATGCTTTTTGCATGGGTTGATGGTTTATTCCTTTCTACTTCTGAATAGTACTCCATTGTATGGGTGTGGGAGAAAAATAATTCTCACTCTACCCTTCTAGGCTCTTGGTTGGGACACCCCTGTGATAAAAGATTCCCAGGAGAAAAACAAACAGAAGTTTAACAACATGTGAACCGTGTATGTATGGGAGATACCCAGGAAAACTGAGTAACATCCTGAAATGGCCCAAGACATCGACTTAAATACCGTCTTCATCTAAAAACAAAAGAAAACAAGGATATGGTTTTTATGCACATTTAAGTCCAGGCCTTCTCCATTGATAAGAGTTTCTTAAGATTTAGTTATCCTTCTGTTCCTGGTACAGACAGGGAGACACCCTTTCAAATGGCGATTTCCCTTACAGATGTAGATTTCCCTTGCAAAAGGGTAACTTTTATCAGTTTTCAGAGAGCCTCCTGTGTCTGCTGTTTTAAGAAATTAGTCATTCCAAAATAATCCTTATGCCAAGGAGGCATATTTTGGGGTGTCATTATGCTCCCCTTAACATGGTTGTACTCCAATTTGCTTATGCATGCATCTACTGAAGTACATTCTGATTTCTTTAAGGGTTAGCCATTGTGAGCAGAGCTGTTGTACATAATTGCACCCTAGTTCTGACTTGGACATAGTTTCTCAAAGCATTTATATAAATACCAGAGGTGCAGATGTTGGATCTTAAGATGAGACTTACTTAGTTTTGGAAAAAAACTGCCGAACTGTCTTCCAAGGTTGCTGTACATGCATCCCACCAGCTGTGAGGAAGAGCTCCTGTTGTTCCTTGCCCTCTAGCTACCAGTATTGTCATGTTCTGGAGTTTAGCCATTCTAATAGGTGTGCAGTGCTATCTCACTGTTGTTTGAAATTGTGATTTCCTAATGATCTATAAAGTTGAGCATATTTTTGTATGCCTATTTACTATCAG
The DNA here is from genome assembly GCF_937001465.1 of Orcinus orca. Classification (NCBI taxonomy): domain Eukaryota; kingdom Metazoa; phylum Chordata; class Mammalia; order Artiodactyla; family Delphinidae; genus Orcinus; species Orcinus orca. Next base: position 78,567,865 of record NC_064576.1, read on the forward strand.
TATATCTTCTTTGGCTAAGTGTCTGTTCAGATCTTTACCCTTTTTAAATGGGTTATTTTTTAAGAGTTCTTTAGGGAATTCCCTGGTGGTACAGTGATTAGGACTCCGTGCTTTCACTGCTGTGATCCCTGGTCGGGGAACTAAGATCCCGCAAGCTACAAGGCCCACACCCCACCCCCCGCTCCCCACCCCCCCAAAAAGTTCTTTATATATTTTGAGTAAAAAATCTTTTATCAGACCTGTGTTTTGCAAAATAATTTTCTCCAAGTTTGTGGCTTGTCTTTTGGTTTTCTGAATAAGGTCTCTGAAAGAGTAGAAATTTTTTTTTTCTTTTTTTTTTTTGCTGTACGCGGGCCTCTCACTGTTGTGGCCTCTCCCGTTGCGGAGCACAGGCTCCGGACGCGCAGGCCCAGAGGCCATGGTTCACGGGCCCAGCCGCGCCGCGGCATGTGGGATCTTCCCGGACCGGGGCACGAACCCGTGTCCCCTGCATCGGCAGGCGGACACTCAACCACTGCGCCACCAGGGAAGCCCTAAAGAGCAGAAATTTTTAATTTTTTAAAGTCCACGTTATTTATTTCTTTTGTGCATCGACTTTTGGGGTTGTGTGTTAAAACTCATTGACGAACCCAAGGTCACATAGATTTTTTTCTATGTTTTTTTCTAGAACTTTTATAATATGGCATTTTTAATTTGTCTATGGACAATTTTGAGTGAGTTTTGTGGCAAGTTGTAAAGTTTGTGTCTACCTTCATTTCATTGCATATCGTTGTCAATTAATTGTTCCATAACCAGTTTTGGAGAAGTCATGGGATATTTGCCACCATCAGTTTCAATTTCCAAAATTTAGTGGATTCAGCATGGCGCCCGCACTCCAGAGAACTGTAGCAGGTGCAGCGGGCGTTTCCCAGCCTGCAGGCCCCGGGCGGAACCCGCCTCTCTGACCTGCGCACGCACGCGTGTTCTGCCCTCCGCTCCACTCCTCGTGCAGCTGACAGGAGGCGGGTCCCCTCAGGACCTCCTGGGAGGTGGCACCATGGGAGGAGAAGGTGACGAATAGTGAAAAAAGAAGTGTGGAGAAGCTTCCTGCGCGAGGCTGACCCTGAGGGGAGACGGTCTTCAGAGGACCCACTTGAGGACAGGCTTCATGTGGAAAATTGCGGGGTTTTATTCAGTTTTTTGTGTGGTGTAGACGGTGTCCACTGTCATTCTTTGGTGTGTGGTGTCCAGTTTTCCCAGAAACGTTTATCGAGGGGACTGTCCTTTCCCCAGTGTATGTCCTTGGCTCATTTGTCCTGAATTAACTGGCCACATGTGCGTGGGTTTATTTCTGGGCTCTCTGTTCTGTTCCTCTGGTCCCTGTGACTGTTTTTGTGCCAATTCCACACTGTTTTGGTGACTGTAGCTTTATAATGTAGTGTGAAGTCAGGGAGCGAGATGCCTCCATCCTGTTCTCCTTTCTCAGGATCTCTTGCCTATTTGCGGTCCGTTTTGGTTCCATACGAATGTTAGAATTGTTGTTTCTGTGAAAAATGACATTGGAATTTTGACCAGGATAGCATTGCATGTGTACATTGGTTTGGCTAGAATGGACATTTTATCAATATTCTTCCAAGTCATGAGCACAGAATTTCTTTCCATCTGATTGTGTCTTCCTTTATTTCTTTATCAGTGTCTTATAGTTTTGAGTGTGCAGGTTTTTCACATCTTTTCTTAACTTTATTCCTAGGTATTTTGTTCTTTTTTATGCAATTGTGAACAGAATTGTTTTCTTAATTTCTCTTTCTGATGGTTCATCGTTAGTTCATAGAGACTCAGCTGATTTTTCTGTATTGATTTTGTAACTTGCAACTTTACTGAATTCATTTATTAGTTCTAACAGTTTTTTTAGTGCAATGGTGTGGAAAATTGGAATTAAAAAGTGCTGCTGTTTCTACCACATCTGAGGTCATCTACAACACCAAAGACATAGTGGCTACTAATATAATCTTCCCATGGTGCCTCTTAATTACGAGGGTGATCAGCGTCACTACTTTGGGTGAACTGGGTAGGGCTTGGCCTCTATAAGGAAGTTTGATGTCTTTACTTTTCTGGTGTGGTACGGGCAGACATTTGCCACTTCACACAATATACTCCGGTGTGTTTTACTCAAGAGAGGGACACTCTTGGGACTTCCCTCGTGGTCCAGTGGTTAAGAATCCTCTTTCCAATGCAGGGGACGTGGGTTCAATCCCCTGGCCGGGGAACTAAGATCCCACATGCCACTGGGCAACTAAGCCCGTGCACCATGACTACTGAGTACATGAACCACAACTGGAGAGCTCACGTGCCACAACTACAGAGCATGCCACAAATAGAGAGAAGCCTGAGCACTGCAACGGAGATCCTGCGTGCCGCAACTAAGACCCAATGCAGCCAAAAATAAATAAATAAATATTTGAAAAGAGAGAGAGAGAGGGACACTCTCCCAGGGAATCAGCACATAATCCCCAAATGAGAAATCATCATGATTTCCACTTTATAATCCTATCCACAGGCCCACTTCAGCTTTCACCAGGTGCCCAATTGTATGGAAATATCTTTTTCATTCTAACCCAGTTTTCTTTTTCTGGAGCCGTTACTTAGTCGTTCCCTCATTTTCACAGCCTTGATGGATTTAGAGTCCCGAAGGTGAGTCAGATCTAGGTGGCCTTTTCTGTATGGCTTCTTTCCGTGAGGATGTTCATCTATGTTTTAACATGTGTCAGCCCTTCATTTTTTTTCATTGTGATACAAAATACATAACACTTACCATTTGAACCATTTTAAGTATACTGTTCTGTGGCATTAACTACCTTTACATTATTACACAAATATCCTCACCACCCGTCTCCAGAACTTTTTCATTTGCCCCAAGTGAAACTTTGTATCCCTTAAACGCTAGGTGCCCTCAGTCCCTGGCAAGCACGTTCTTCTTGTCTCTGAATTTGTCTTCTCCGGGTGCCTCATATAAATAGAATCATATAATACTTACCCTCTATGACTGACCTCACGTAGCAAGGTGACTTCAAGGTTCATCTACATGTAGGATGTGAGAATTACTTTAGTTTTAAAGGCTGAATCATGTCCCATTGTGTGTATACCACACTTTGTTTATTCGTTCATCTGTCAATGGATACCTGGGTTCCTTCCACCTTTTGGCTATTGTGAATAATGCTGCTATGAACATGGTTGTACAAATATCTGTTTTAATTCCTGCTTTAAAATATTTTGAGTATATACTGTACGCTGAAGGCGAGTTGACAGATCGTGCGTTAACTGCTAAGTGTTCGAGGAGCCGCCGTGTCGTTTTGCACAGCGGCTGCGCTGTTTTACTTTATTCTTTGTACAGCAGAGTAATATGGCAGTTTACGGATCGACACAGCTTGTTTATCTATTCATCCTTTGATGGACAATTCAGTCATTTCTACCTTTTGGCTAATTGTGAACAGTGCTTCTATGAATATTCATGTATAAGTTTTTGTTTGAAGACCTGTTTTCAGTTATTTGGGGTCTGTATCTATGAGTGGAGTTGTCAAACCGTATGGTAATTGCATTTTTATCTTTTTGAAGAAATTCCAAACTATCGTACACATAAGCTGCACCATTTTCCACTTCCACAAGCAATGTTTAAGGGTCCCAATTTTTCTACATTATTGCCAACATTGATTTTTTTCTGCTTTTTGATTATAACCATGTAGTATGTGTGAAGGGGTATCACATATGGTATTAATTTGCATTTCTATTATGACTATTGATGTTTGACATCTTTTCATGTGCTTGTTGACCATTCTCGTCTGGAGAAGGGTCTGTTCAAGTCCTTTTCCATTAAAAAAATTGGGTTGTCTTTTTGCTGATGATTTATAAATGTTCTTGATATATTCTGAAGATCAGACTCTTGTCAGATCATGTGCAAATATTTTCTTCCATTCTGTGGACTGTGTTTTCACTTTCTGGATAGTAACTTTTGATGCACAGAAGTTTTTAAAATTGAGGAAATCTAATCTATCCATTGTTACACGGGTATTGTAACCTTCTGCCTTTGCTTATCTGAACTTCCTACTCTAAGGGGAAGAAATCTGGCTTCCACCATTTGTCATTCATTGAATTCATTGCTTGCTCTGTTCCAGATTACAGATATAGTAGTTTCAGTATTGTTAGCTACTACCACCACGGGAAAGAACATTACAGACTCCAGTATTTATGTATGACACATTTTGCCTTTGTTGACCACCAGACTAGAAACCTGCCGGTGTGATGGTGGCCAACGCTGTCTCCATAGTGTTTCTGTTTTCATGTATCCTCATGTGAGGGGTCGAGCATCTGTAACATACACTGGCCATACGCATGGCCTCTTGTTGGAATTTGGTCGCTCTGTTTCTTTTCAGAACATTGATTTTCAAGAAGTTTTTGGACCACAGCATGTTAAACCTTTCTCTGGCCTTGGGTTATGAGGAATGCTTTTCCAGTCTGGGGTTTGTCTCTCCAGCTGTCTTTCATGGTTTGTGTGTGCCACAGGAAGAGCTAAGCATTTCCCTTCTGTCTTCTGGCTCTGGTGTCCCACTTAGAACACCAGTGCCTACCCCGAGATTATGCACGTATTTACTAAAAGAGCTTCATTTTGTACATCTCATCTTTAATCCATCTGCATTTCCCTTTCAAGTAATGGAAATGCTATTTTCGAATAAAAACAAAAATAAAAATTCACCAGTCCCTTCTTAAAAGATGTAGACAGACACAAAAACCACCTTTTGTATGGTTTCATTTATAGGAAACATCCAGAATAGGTAAAGAAACAGAGAAAGAAAGAGGATTATGGGTTGTGAGAGGCGGGGGAGGGAAGAATGAGGAGTGCGTGCTTTGGATACAGTGTTTTATTTTGGGGGAATGAAATAGTCTGAAACTAGACAGTGGTGATGGTTATACAGCATTGTGAATGTACTTACTGCTCCTGAATTGCACAATGTATGTATGTATGTATGTATGTATTTTTTATTTGGTTGTGCTAGGTGTTACTTGCAGCAGGCTGCCTCCTCAGTTGCAGCTCACAGGTTCCTTAGTTGTGGCTCCAGGGCTCCTTAGTTGCAGCAGGCGGGCTCTTTAGTTGTGGCACGCGAACTCTTATTAGTTGCGGCATGCATGTGGGACCTAGTTCCCTGGCCAGGGATTGGACCCAGGGCCCCTGCCTTGGGAGCGTGGAGTCTTAACCACTGTGCCACCAGGGAAGTCCCCTGAATTGCACAATTTAAAGTAGAAAAAGTTTAAATTTTGTTATATAACACTTAAAGTACAGGATGCCATAAACAATGTGGAAGAGAAAAAATTACAAAACACCCAAACACAAACAACGACGGGGAAAGAAAGTAAATTTTGGGTCGGGGAGTAGGTTGGTGGTGTTGATCAGGAGCTGCCAGTGATGGTGGTTGCAGAGCTGGTCCTGCCCTGGGGCTGGTGAATTTTTATCTGGCTCTGGGTCTTCTGCAGGAGCCTGTGCAGGTTTTACCTGCACAGGTAGTGAATTTTAACCTGGTTCTGGCTCTCTTGCAAAAGCAGGGGCAGGTTCTCCCTGTCCAGGTGGTGAATTGTCATCTGGCTCTGGGTATCCTGCTGGAGCTGTGAGAGAAGAAAAGATTACCTGCATGCCTCCTGCCTTGCCATGTGCTTTTCCAAGTACAGAAATCTTCCCAGAGTTTTCCAGAGAAGTCCCAGCCCAGGAACTTCTCAGACTGCAGTCCACCAGATGGGTAGTCTGAGGCCAGCCTTTGCTCCAGGCCCAACACCAGCCTCTGGGGTCTCCTCCCTGTGTAGCCCAGCACTCACCCCTCCCCACACTCCCATGCCCCCACCCCTGGCCTTCTCACCTTCGGGATCTGCCTTGGGGGGCTCCAGGTCCTCTAGCTGACACAGGGGAAGGTAAACACGGTGCTGCAGGCCTGAGCCAGGTGTGCTGAGCTGCAGGTAAGCCCAGGATAGAACCCTGGCAAGTGGCCTGGGTGGTGTCCAGGCAGGAGGCCTTCCCCATTCATCTCTGGGCCCTGATTCTGGAGAACCCTCTGTGGCCACACTCACCAGGAGCCTGCGTGGGCCCTCACTGGCAGTGTGGTGAACTGGCCCCTCACTCAGGGAGATGGACTGGGTGTCCTCACCCAGCAGCTCCTCGCTGATCTCCAGTGTGGGGCTTTGCAGTGACTGTGACCAGCAGCCGGCCTGGCTTGGAGGTATCAGAGGCCTCCCTGGCCATTATCTTATGGCTGCTTCTTCTGCCCACTTGACCTTTGGCTTCCAGAATCAGACACAGACCTGTGTCTGCTCAGATCTCCAGCGGGAGGAAAGAGATCCACCCAGAGGGCTTGGGATAGACCTCAGGCAGAAGCGCGCTGTCCTGGCTTTCCACATCCTGCCCAGCCAGCTTTGACCGGAGGTGTGGACATGACCGGCACCCCCAGCCTCTGACCCCTCATCAGCCTACTCTAGTGGCAGGCAGACCCAGCCCACAGAAGCCCAGGCCTCCACACATGCAGCGAGGGGGACATAGGGCTACTTGGGTGAGATCAGAGCGGTGGCCTGGCCTTGGGCCTCCCTGTGTTACCCTTGGGATCCTCCAGGCAAATGGCCAAAGACCTCTCGGCTGAGACCTGACCCAATGTCTGCAGCATCAGAAAACACTCTCACTGCGACGTTTCCTGAGGCCGTGGCCTGGGGGTACCGGGACACAGCACAACACGTCCATTTGAGCTTCTCCAACCCAGTGAGCTGGGTAGGGGACTCCTCTAGAAGTGGGTGCCTGGTCACCCAGGTTCCAAGTTCTGTAGGACTCTATTGCCAGGGAAGTGAGGTCCCTTCCTGGGGTCCCCTTACCTGGGCTTCCTCCTTACACACAGCTCCCCAAGGGCACCTCTGGGCTGCTGACCGCTCACCCCCACCCCCTGCCATGTCTATGCACTGGGACACCAACACCACCCACCCCATAGCCTGGGGAGGTCTGGGTGCCGCCAGGGCCCCAGCTCTGAGGACACAGCAGGGTTCAGACCCGGCTTCCCCTTGCCAGTAATGTGACCATAGGTAAGCCATGTGCCTCTCAGGGTCTCTCCAGTCTCCCCATCTGCGCAGTGCGGGTCATTGTGGCATCTACTTCCTAGGGAGGCCATCAGGTATATAGACCTATAGACACCTACAGTGCCTGTAAAACCCGTGGGCTGGTATCACATGGAGCCCATGCACAGGCTTAGCAAAGGAAGGGTTCCATAAAGGGCCGGCGCAGCACAGAACACAACTGAACAGGCCCGGCTCTGCGCTGAGAGCCACTCCCCTTCCTGCCAGTTTCCCAGTCCTCCCACCCCCACCCCGGGGGGTTGAAATTCAGTAAAATTCAGACATCACCCCTCCTGCCCCGACAACAACTTTCCAGGTCCTCGTGCTGTGTTTAGATTCAGGTCCGTGTCTCATCCTGGCCCTGAGGTGGGCCGCCCCCACCAGGGCTCCCACATTCGTGCCTCCTGGTCACACATCCTTGTGCGATCCCCGCCCCTCCAGGGTGGATGGACATTGTGACTGGGTTCCAACGTGTGGACTGACTGATGAAAATTGTGTGACTTCTACTCATTCCCTCTCTCCTGCATTCATTCTCTCTCTCTGTCTCTGTCTCTGCCCTTTATGTTTCTGTCTGTCTGTCTCTTTCCCTGTCCCTCTCTCTGTCTTGATCTCTCTCTTTTGTATGTATGTATGTATGTGTGTGTGTATGTATGTGTTGTTAGGGCCCAGGGCAGGTCACTTCAAAATAGGCCTTAATGACATATTGATTATTTTGATTTAATGTTACTGAAGAAAGACCCATGCAAGAGCTCTCCTCTCTGTCTCCCTGAAAGTAGGAAATAAGTCTCTCCTGTTCTTAACGGCAGTACGCTTTTCAGGACACCTAGGAGCCTCGCGTGCACACCCTATTCCCGGCAGGAATAGTGAGTACCCCCAGGGCCCACTGGGCCTGCTAAGCAAATTCCAGGCCCATAACCCTTCAGAGCCACTCTGTGTATGCCGAGTATAGGGCAACACACTGCCCTCCTTCATGGGACAGTTTGAAATCCCAGCAGTCCCAGAGTTTCACGCACACCGTTATAGCACGTGCAACATGCCGGGGAAGTCTGACTCATTGCCCTAGTCTCAGCTGCACAGAGAAAATCCCTCGGGTGCGCATTCCGTCTAGGACCTCCTGCCTGAAGTCACCCTGCCTCCAGGAGAAAGTCGGCTTGCGTTCCGACTGCCACGAAAGCCCAGTTCTTCGTGTAACGCTGCATGCTTTTGAAGAGCCACAGGCCCGAGGCCTAGCTAGGGCGTACCTTGGTTGAGGCTGTTCGCTAGATGCAGAACACCCTGCTTCGAGGAGTTGATTCAGGGAAGGAACCGCTGGGTAACCTGTGTCTCTTTGACTTGTTAGAAACCACAGGGATGTATGCTGTGTGTGCCCATGGAAGTGGGGTCCTGATGGAACTAGCCTTGCTTTCCCATTTTGAAAGCTCCATTCATGTTGCCTTGAAGCTACGTGAAATTCACTGCTGTTGACAGGCCTCTAGCCACTGTAGGCCTGGTTCTGGCAAGAAAATGATTTTCCTCTCTCTAAACCAGGTGCTTCCATGGCTGGGGTGGAGCTCAGCCTGCCATGCTCTAGAGCTAAAGGGAAACTCAACGTGAGTACTTGCCTCAAGGAAAGGCCTTGAGTATTCGTACAGAAAGGCAAGCATTCAGCTGTTTCCATGAAGTCTTAGTGGCTGTTCTGCTCTATTTTAAAGGAAGTACCCTTTTCAGGACTCCTAGGCCCCTCGGGTGTGCATCATTTCCCTCCAGGATCACTGAGTACCTCCAGACCCCTGTGGGCCTGCTGAGCAACATCGAGGCCCATAGGTCGGTCCCTCGGAGGCCCTCTGTGTATGCCGAGTGATGGGCAAAACACTGCATGTTCGTTAAGGAGAGCTAAATTTCCAGAGCCCTCGAACTGCCTCAGGACCACATTTCTGGGCAGTCCGACGTGCCATGGAAGTCTTCGTCATGGCCGTCGTCGGAGCTGCCATGGGAAAATATTCTGCTGACAATTCTTCTAGGACCTCGTACCTGAAGTCACTCTGCTCGAGAAGGAATTCAGCATCCTACCATGCTGTGTGGCTAGTGGGACACTCATGGTAAGAACCTGCCTCAAGGTAAGGCCCTGAATTTCCGTGCAGTAGCGGAAGGGTGCAGCAGTCGCTGTTCTGCTGTATTTTAAAGGAACTACCCTTTTCAGGACTCCTAGGCCCCTCGGGTGTACATTATTTCTCTCCAGGATCACTGAGTACCTCCAGACCCCTGAGGGAGTGCTGAGCAACATCGAGGCCCATAGGTCGGTCCCTCGGAGGCCCTCTGTGTATGCCGACTGATGGGCAACACAGTGTACGTTCCTTAAGGAGAGCTATATTTCCAGAGCCCTCGAACTGCCTCAGGACCACATTTCTGGCCAGTCCGACGTGCCATGGAATTCTTTGTCATTGCCATCGTCTGAGCTGCCATGGGAAAACATTCTGCTTATAATTCTTCGAGGACCTCGTACGTGAAGTCATTCTTCTCGAGGAGATATTTGCTAACGGGACACTCAGCGTTAGCACTTGCCCCAATGTAAGGCCTTGAATTGCCGTGCGGAAGCGGAGGCGTGCAGCAGTTTCCACGAGTCCGTAGCCGATGCTGTGCATTTTCTTCACGGCACTATGCTTTTCAGGACACCTAGGAGCCTCGCGTCGGCATCGTATTGCCGGCAGGAATACTGAGTACCCCCAGGTCCCCCTGGGCCTGCTAAGCAACTTCCTGGCCCGTAGCCCTTCAGAGCCACTCTGTGTATGCCGAGTACAGGGCAACACACTGCACTCCTTCATGGGACAGCTTGGCATCCCCAGCAATACCAGAGTTTCACAAACACCGTTCTAGCCCATCCAACCTTCCGGAGAAGTCTGACTAATTGCCCTAGTCTAAGCTGCAGTGAGAAAAATCTTCGGCTTCGCATTCCATCTAGGACCTCCTGCCTGAAGTCACCGTCACTCCAGGAGAGTCAGCTTGCGTTCCGACTGCCACTAAAGCCGGGTTCTTCATGTAAAACTGCAGGCTTTTGAAGAGCCACAGGCCTGGAGGCCTAGCTAGGGTGTACCTTGTATGAGACAGTTCAGTAGATGCAGAACACCCTGCCGCGAGGAGTTGATTCAGGGAAGGAACCACTGGGTAACCTGTGTCTCTTTGACTTGTTGGAAAGCACAGGGATGTATGGTGCGTGTGCCCATTGAAATAGGGGCCTGATGGAACTAGCCTTGCTTTCCCATTTTGAAAGCTCCATTTATGCTGCCTTAAAGATACCTGAAATTCAGTGCTGTTGACAGGACTCTAGCCACTATATGCCTGGTTCTAGTAAGAAAATGAGTTTCCTGTATCTAAACCAGGTGCTTCCATGACCGGGGTGGAGCTCAGCCTGCCGTGCTCTAGAGCTAAAGGGAAACTCAATGAGAGTACTTGCCTCGAGGTGTGGCCCAGCGCATCCTTACAGAAAAGGAGGCGTGCAGCTGTTTCCATGAGTTCTTAGTTGCTGTTCTGCTTTATTTTAACTAAAGTACCCTTTGTAGGACTCCTGGGCCCCTTGAGTTTGCATCATTTTCCCTCCAAGGTCACTGAGTACCTCCAGACCCCTGTGGGCCTGCTAAGCAACATCGAGGCCCATAGGTCGGTCCCTCAGAGGCCCTCTGTGTATGCCGAGTGATGGGCAACACACTGCACCTTCCTCAAGGGGAGCTGCCGAGAGAAAACCTTCTGCTTACAATTCTTCGAGGACTTAGTACCTGAAGTCACTCTGCTCGAGGAGAAATTCAGCATCCTACCATGCTGTGTCGCTAACGGAACACTCAACGTGAGCACGTGCCTCAAGGTAAGGCCCTGCATTGCCGTGCAGGATCGGAGGCGTGCAGCAGTTTCCATGAGGCTGAAGCCGCTGCTCTGCATTATCTTGACGGCTCTACGCTTTTCAGGACACCTAGGAGCCTTGCGTCGGGACCATACTCCCGGCAGGAACAGTGAGTACACCCAGGCCCCCCTGGGCCTGCTAAGCAACTTCCTGGCCCATAGCCCTTCAGAGCCACTTTGTGTACGCCGAGCACAGGGCAACACGGTGCACTCCTTCTTGGGACTGCTTGACATCCCCAGCAATCCCAGAGGTTCACGGACACCGTTCTTGAATGTCTAACATGCCGTGGGAGTCTCACTTATTGCCCTAGTCTGAGCTGCACTGAGGAAAACCCTCGGCTTCGCCTTACATCTAGGACCTCCTGCCTGAAGTCACCCTGCCTCCAGGAGAAAGTCGGCTTGCGTTCCGATTGCCATTAAAGCCCAGTTATTCGTGTAACACTGCATGCTTTTGAAGAGCCACAGGCCTGGAGGCCTAGCTAGGGCGTACCTTGGTTGAGGCAGTTTGCTAGATGCAGAACACCCTGCTTCGAGGAGTTGATTCAGGGAAGGAACCGCTGGGTAACCTGTGTCTCTTTTCACTTGTTAGAAACCACAGGGATGTATGCTGTGTGTGCCTATGGAAATGGGGGCCTGATGGAACTAGCCTTGCTTTCCCATTTTGAAAGCTCCATTCATGCTGCCTTGAAGCTACGTGAAATTCACTGCTGTTGACAGTCCTCTAGCCACTGTAGCCCTGGCTCTGGGAAGAAAATGAGTTTCCTCTATCTAAGCCAGGTTCTTCCATGGCCGGGGTGGAGCTCAGCCTTCCATGCCCTAGAGCTAAAAGTAAACTCAACCTAAGTACTTGCCTTGAGGAAAGGCCCTGAGCCTCCAAATAGAAACGGAGGCATGCAGGTGTTTCCATGAGGCCTTAGTCGCTGTTCTGCTGTATTTTAAAGGGAGTACCCTTTTCAGGACTCCTAGGACCCTCGGGTGTGCATCATTTCCCTCCAGGATCACTGAGTACCTCCAGACCCCTGTGGGCCTGCTGAGCAACATCGAGGCCCATAGGTCGGTCCCTCGGAGGCCCTCTGTGTTTGCTGAGTGATGGGCAACACACTGCAGGTTCGTTAAGGAGAGCTGCATTTCCAGAGCCCTCCAGCAGCCTGTGGACCACATTTCTGGGCAGTCCGACGTGCCATGGAATTCTTCATCATGGCCGTCATCTGAGCTGCCATGGGAAAACACTCTGCTCAGAATTCTTCTAGGACCTCGTACCTGAAATCACTTGTCTCGAGGAGAAATTCAGCATCCTATCATGCTGTTTCACTAACGGGACACTCAGCATGAGCACTTGCCTCAATGTAAGGCCCTGAATTGCCGTGCGGAAGCGGAGGCGTGCAGCAGTTCCCATGAGTCCCTAGCCGATGCTGTGCATTTTCTCAATGGCACTATGCTTTTCAGGACACCTAAGAGCCTCGCGTCGGCATCGTATCGCTGGCAGGAACACTGAGTACCTCCAGGCCCCCCTGGGCCTGCTAAGCAACCTCCAGGCCCGTAGCCCTTTGGAGCCACTCTGTGTATGCCGAGTGTAGGGCAACACCCTGAACTCCTTGGGTCATCTTGAAATCCCCAGCACTCCCAGAGTTTCATGAACACCGGTCTAGAACGTCCAACATGCCGGGGAAATCTGACTCATTGCCCTAGTCTGAGCTGCACTGAGAGAAACTCTCAGGTTCGCATTCCATCTAGGTCCTCCTGCCTGAAGTCACCCTGCCTCCAGGAGAAGTCGGCTTGCATTCTGACTGCATCTAAAGCCCAGTTCTTCGTGTAATACTGCAGGTCTTTGAAGAGCCACAGGCCCGGAGGCCGAGCTAGGGCGTACCTTGTTTAAGGCATTTCGCTAGATGCAGAACACCCTGCTTCGAGGAGTTGATTCAGGAAAGGAACCACTGGGTAACCTGTGTCTCTTTGACTTGTTAGAAACCACCGGGATGTATGCTGTGTGTGCCCATGGAAATGGGGGCCTGATGGATCTAGCCTTGCTTTCCCAATTTGAAAGCTCCATTCATGCTGCCTTGAAGCTTCCTGAAATGCACTGCTGTTGACCGTCTTCTAGCCACTGTAGGCATGGTTGTGGGAAGAAAATGAGTTTCCTCTATGTAAACCGGGTGCTTCCATGGCCTGTGTGCAGCTCAGCCCGGCATGCTCTAGAGCTAAAGGGAAACTCAACGTGAGTACTTGCCTCGAGGAAAGGCCCTGAGTATCCGTACAGAAAGGGAGGCATGCAGATGTTTCCATGAGGTCTTAGTCACTGTTCTGCTTTATTTTAAAGGAAGTACCCTTTTCAGGACTCCTAGGCCCCTCGGGTGTACATCATTTCCCTCCAGGATCACTGAGTACCTCCAGACCTCTGTGGCCCTATTGAGCAACATTGAGGCCCATAGGTTGGTCCCTCGGAGGCCCTCTGCCTATGCCGAGTGATGGGAAACACCCTGCACGTTCCTTAAGGAGAGCTACATTTCCAGAGCCCTCAAACAGACTTCAGGACCACATTTCTGGCTAGTCTGGTGTGACATGGAAGTCTTTGTCATGGCCGTCGTCTGAGCTGCCATGAGAAAACCCTCTGCTTAGAATTCCATGAAGACCTTGTACCTGAAGTCAACCTCGTCGAGGAGAAAGTCAGCATCCTACCATGCTGTGTTGCTAATGGGACACTCAGTGTGAGCACTTGCCTCGAGGTAATGCCTACTGCGTGCTGTGACCCATATCACCTGTGAGGACACAAGCCACAAGCATATGTTGGGTTCTGTTAGCCTCTCAGCCAGTCCCTGAAGGTGAGGGTGGCCCTGCAGACCCCAGCCCTCTCCTCCATGTCTTGTAGGTGGAAGACCCACTTCTCCTTGCCATTCCAGAAGCAGTTCTGGGGCTGTCCTGGGAGGGCTTCTGGGGTTATGCAGGCTGAGCCCCTGTTGCTAAGTCCCCACTATCCCAAAAGGGCCTCCAGAGCAAGATATTTGCCCTGTTGCCTGAATGACTGCCCAGAAATTTTCTCAGGAGAGAATCAGGGGTTTCTGTAGCAATGTCTGCAGGCAGCTCTGCATCTGGGCCCACGTTCACATCTTCTGTGTAAACACCGAGAACCTTCCCTGACTCGTGCCCCCTGGTGACCCCCTCCGCATGCCGAGCACAGGCCCCAGTGTGGGCGTCAGACTGACCGCCCGTCTCAGCCTCCAGTTGTTGTCAGAGCTGCTCCAGGCCCTGCTCAAACCCGTGCACCCACCTTTCACAGGGCTGTCCTGCACCCCCACCTTCAGCAGGAGTTCCCCTAAGTATTTAAGTGAAGGGGTCCAGAGATAAGAAAGGACGCTACAAACAAACAGATGGAACCAGCTGGGACCAAGATGGCAATGAGTGTGACCTCCAACCGACCCCGAGTCTCATCACATGTTGAATTTACTACATCAGCATATTAAGTGACACACCTACCGGCGGCCATGGCTGGACATGAAGGACCAGAAACGGGTAAAAGGAGGTGGTACCCCAGCCCCTTGGAAAAAGCCCCGCCCCTTCCCCGGAAGGCCTCTTCATCCCATCAGTAGCCTCACTGCTCCTCCCTTTGTCTTTACTCTTTAAAATTAAACCACTCTCTCCAGGAGGGCGAGAAGGTGATCTGTGAACTCGGTTCCCGCTTCTCCATTCTTTGGCCGCTGAATAGAGCCTGTGCTGTGTTGGTCTCGGCTTTGGTTCTGTTCTTTGCCTACTTGAACCCACGTGGGAAAAGGAAACCTTCCCCGCTGAGGCAGAGCGACTCGCGGGCTGGCGCCCGAGCAGGGTCCACATGACTTCACTTGGTAACAGTCTGTAAGGGGTCGGTGGTCTCTGCCCGCGCGGTGGGGAGGGAACGCCTACAGCCACAGCACCGGCTCCGTGGACGGCACGGCGCCTCATGGGCCTGGACCGTGTGCTCTCGTCCCCCCACGCCTGACACACCCTGACAGTCGTGACGCGGTGACACTGGCTGCTGGGCGTCCAGTCAGGAGGGACCAGAGGCAGCACCTGGTGCCAGGTGAGACGTGCCTTTTCACGGGCAGGGGACATAGGAGATATTAGGACTTTGTGTCTAGAAAACAAACCAAGCGGCTAGAAGGTGATCTGAGCCGTGGACTTGAAACCCACGTGCGAGGTGAGGGCTCCCACTGGACAGTGGCTCGGGAGCTTCCGCGCAGGCGAGACCAGCTGGGCACAGCTGGGTGGGCACAGCTGTGGCCTGCACCCCTCAGGCTCCCCGACCCAGAGCCTGGAGGGCTGATGCTGCCAGGGCCTGGGGACACGAGGGGTCCCTCCACCAACGCTGCTCGGCCCCTCCTGCCCAGTGAACAGGGGAGGGAAGCCCCGTGGAGTCTGAGGCCCCGGCACAGGCGAAGCCTGCACGCCACCCCCCCACCCCCAGCAACCCCGGCCCTACCCTGCTTCCTCAGGCCCACCGCCTGCCCCTCCCGGTGCCTGCGTCCCACCGACCCCCATTCCCGGTGTGGACGTCCACATGCACAAGCTGCTCTGTGTCCTGTTCCCACATGGGACACCCCCATCCCTGCTTCTCCCTAGTGATGGCCCGGACCCCGAATGTTCTGGGCAGGAAGAGGGCCGAGGGGGATGACACGTCTGTTACCCTGGGCTTCACTCTGTGTGGTCTCCTTCCGCCTGGTCTTCCAGAGGCTTCCACTGCAGCCGGGGCACCAGGCCTCTGTCTCCACCCACCACCCCTCCTCTCCCTGACTCCTGGGTTCCTCTCATTAGGAGAGGGTCTTCTTGAAGTTGTCTCCCACTCATGGGCCAGATAAAATGATTATAAAACAAGCCAGAGCTGCAGCCCCTTGTCTATCCTGACTCAGGAACCCACACCTGTTCCTTGGACCTGGCCGGTTCAGCAAGGTCCATTTTCTGCAACTGTGAGCCCCTGAGGGGTGATGATTGGCTGACCTGGGCAGCCTTACCGTGCAGGCCAGCCCTCCCCAGGTGTGCCTGGGTTGAGATCAATATAAACACTGCTCCAGGCAGCAAGAGCCCCTGCAGCTGGGCCTGACGCCATATTCTCTGCCCCGTCAGCAGTGTCGGGGCTGGGCTGGTGGGAGGGAGTGAGGGGCCACGGCTTTGTGGGTGGCCTGGGGTAAGTGGGGCTCTGCTGGACTTTCTGCAGGAGTTGCCAAGCTGACACCTGCTAAAGAAGAGGATGTGTCACCCGTAACTGTCGCTGGAATTTCTCCCCGGGCAGAGGTGAGGAAGGAAAAAAGCAGTGGGGGCCTGGACAGGAGGGGTACCTCAGGCAGGGAAATGGAAAGCTTCCAGAAGAGCGCCCGGGGCCAGGACAATCCTGGCTGGCCTGCAGGCACCAAGTCGGCCGGCGTGCTGTGGCTGGTGTGGCTCCACGGCCCTTCCTCTAGGCTTCCAAGTCCTTGTACATATTCAGGTGTTTTACCTGGGAAGGGTGGGAACAGTTCAGCAGCAGCTGGCCTGGGGCTCAGCTCACGTTTACTCACAGACGCCTCGGCACGGTCCCCCAGGCTTGCAATGAGGACACTCCTTGCGGGGGCGCTGCTGGCTGCATGCGAGACGATTCCCCACCTCTGACCAACTTCAGAATTGTCTACCACTGGAGCAAGTGCCCTGATAGGGTTTTCATCTGTATAACTGGTAGGTTCTGTTTTTTTTTTTTTCTTTTTTGGTTCAAGGTAGGTTTTATTCCTCTTTTTTGTACTTATAGATATAAGCATGGAAATAATTCATTCATATAAATACATGTATGTGAAGGGAATAACTTTTTTCTGTTTTTAAAAAAATTTTATTTTTCATTTTATTTTATTTATTTTTTATACAGCAGGTTCTTATTGGTTATCTATTTTATACATATAAATGTATACATGTCAATCCCAATCTCCCAACTCCTCCCACCGCCACCCCCCAACGGCTTTCCCCTCTTGGTGTCCATACATTTGTTCTCTACATCTGTGTCTCTATTTCTGCCCTTCAAACCGGTTCATCTGTACCATTTTTCTAGGTTCCACATATATGCGTTAATATACAATATTTGTTTTTCTCTTTCTGACTTACTTCACTCTGTATGACAGTCTCTAGATCTATCGACGTCTCTACAAATGACCCAATTTCATTCCTTTTTATGGCTAATAGTCCATTTTATATATGTACAACATCTTTATCCATTCGTCTGTCTGTGGGCATTTAGGTTGCTTCCATTACCTGGCTATTGTAAATAGTGCTGCAATGAACATTGTGGTGAATGTGTCTTTTTGATTTATGGTTTTCTCTGGGTATATGCCCAGTAGTGGGTTGCTGGGTCATATGGTAATTCTATTTTTAGTTTTTTAAGGAACCTCCATACTGTTCTCCATAGTGACTGTATCAATTACATTCCCACCAATCGTGGAAGAGGGTTCTTTTTCTCCACACCCTCTCCAGCATTTGTTGTTTGTAGATTTTCTGATGATGCCCATTCTAGCAGGTGTGAGGTGATACCTCATTGTAGTTTTGATTTGCATTTCTCTAATAATTAATGATGTAGAGCAGCTTTTCATGTGCTCCTTGGCCATCTCTACGTCTTCTTTGGAGAAATGTCTATTTAGATCTTCTGCCCATTTTTGTATTGGGTTGTTTGTTTTTTTAATATTGAGCTGCATGAGCTGTTTATATATATTGGAGATTAATCCTTTGTCCATTGATTCATTTGCAAATATATTCTCCCATTCTGAGGGTTGTCTTTTTGTCTTGTTTGTAGTTTCCATTGCTTTGCAAAAGCTTTTACGTTTCATTAGGTCCCATTTGTTTAGTTTTCTTTTTTATGGCATTACTCTAGGAGGTGGATCAAAAAAGATCTTGTTGTGATTTATGTTAGAGTATTCTTCCTATGTTTTCCTCTAAGAGTTTTATACTGTCCGGTCTTACATTAAGGTCTCTAATCCATTTTGAATTTATTTTTGTGTATGGTGTTAGGGGATGTTCTAATTTCATTCTTTTACATGTAGCTGTCCATTTTTCCCAGCACCACTGATTGAAGACGCTGTCTTTTCTCCATTGTATAGTCTTGCCTACTTTGTCATAGATTAGTTGACCATAGGTGTATAGGTTTATCTCTGGGCTTTCTTTCTTTCTTTTTTTTTTTTCCTTTTACACCTTTATTGGAGTATAATTGCTTTACAGTGGAGTGTTAGTTTCTACTGTATAACAAAGTCAATCAATTATACATATACATATATCACCATATCCCCTCCCTCTTGCATCTCCCTCCCACCCTCCATATCCCACCCCTTTAGGTGGTCGCAAAGTACCGAGCTGATCTCCCTGTGCTATGTGGCTGCTTCCCAGTAGCTATCGATGTTACATTTGGTAATGTATATATGTCCATGGCACTCTCTCACTTTGTCTCAGCTTACCCTTCCCCCTCCCCGTGTCCTCAAGTCCTTTCTCTATGTCTGTGTCCTTAATCCTGTCCTGCCCCTAGGTTCTTCATAAACTTTTTTCTTTAGATTCCATATATCTCTGTTAGCACACGGTATTTATTTTTCTCTTTCTGACTTACTTCACTGTGTAGGACAGACTCTAAGTCCATCCCCCTCACTACAAATAACTCAGTTTTGTTTCTTTTTATGGCTGAGTAATATTCCATTGTATATATGTGCCAGATATTCTTTATCCATTCATCTGTCGATGGACACTTAGGTTGCTTCCATGTCCTGGCTATTGTAAGTAGAACTGCAATGAACATTGTTGTACATGACTCTTTTTGAATTATGGTTTTCTCAGGGTAAATGCCCAGTAGTTGGATTGCTGGGTCGTATGGTACTTCTATTTTTAGTTTTTCAAGGAACCTCTATACTGTTATCCCTAGTGGCTATAGCAATTTACATTCCCAGCAACAGTGCAAGAGCGTTCCCTTTTCTCCAGTAAATGCCTCTCCAGCATTTATTGTTTGTAGATGTTTTGATGATTGCCATTCTGACTGCTGGGAGGTGATACCTCACTGTAGTTTTGATTTGCATTTCTCTAATGATTAGTGATGTTCAGCATCCTTTCATGTGTTTGTTGGCAATCTGTATATCTTCTTTGGAGAAATGTCTGTTTAGGTCTTCTGCCCATTTTTGGATTGTGTTGTTTGTTTTTGTGATATTGAGCTACATGAGCTGCTTGTAAATTTTGGAGATTAATCTTTTGTCATTTGCTTCATTTGAAAACATTTTCTCCCATTCTGAGCATTGTCTTTTCATCTTGTTTATGTTTTCCTTTGCTGTGCAAAAGCTTTGAAGTTTCATTAGGTCCCATTTGTTTAGTTTTTGTTTTTATTTCCACTTCTCTAGGAGGTGGGTCAAAAAGGATCTTGCTGTGATTTATGTCATAGAGTGTTCTGCCTGTTTTCCTCTAATAATTTTATAGTGTCTGGTCTAACATTTAGATCTCTAATCCATTTTGAGTTTATTTTTGTGTATGATGTTATGGAGTGTTCTAATTTCATTCTTTTACGTGTAGTTGTCCAGTTTTCCCAGCACCACTTACTGAAGAGACTGTCTTTTCTTCATTGTATATCTTTGCCTCCTTTGTCATAGATGAGTTAGCATAGGTACGTAGGTTTATCTCTGGGCTTTCTATCTTGTTCAATTGATCTATATTTCTGTTTTTGTGCCAGTACCATATAGTCTTGATTACTGTAGCTTTGTAGTATAGTCTGAAGTCAGGAAGTCTGATTCCTCCAGCTCTTTTAATTTCCCTCAAGACTGCTTTGGCTATTCGGGGTCTTTTGTGTCTCCATACAAATTTTAAGATTTTTTTGTTCTAGTTCTGTAGAAAATGCCAGTGGTAATTTGATAGGGATTGCATTGAATCTGTAGCTTGCTTTGGGTACTATAGTCATTTTCACAATATTGATTCTTCCAACCCAAGAACATGGTATATCTCTCCATCTGTTTATATCATCTTTGATTTCTTTCAGCAGTGTCTTATACTTTTCTGAGTGCAGGTCTTTTACCTCCTTATGTAGGTTCATTCTTATGTATTTTATTCTTTTTTTTTTTTTTTTTGTATTTTATTCTTTTTGTTGCAATGGTGAATGAGATTGTTTCCTTAATTTCTCTTTCTGATCTTTCATTGTTAGTGTATAGGAATGTAAGAGATTTCTGTGCATTAATTTTGTATCCTGCAACTTTATCAAATTCATTGATTAGCTCTAGTAGTTTTCTGGTGGCATCTTTAGGAGTCACTATGTGTAGTATCATGTCATTTGCAAACAGTGACAATTTTACTTCTTCTTTTCCAATTTGTATTCCTTTTATTTCTTTTTCTTCTCTGATTACTGTGTCTAGGACTTCCAAAACTATGTTGAGTAATAGTGGTGAGAGTGGACATCCTTGTCTTGTTCCTGATCTTAGAGGAAATGCTTTTAGTTTTTCACTATTGAGAATGATGTTTGCTGTGGGTTTGTCATATACTGCCTTTATTATGTTGAGGTAGATTCCCTCTATGCCCACTTTTTGGAGACTTTTAATCATAAATCGTGTTGAATTTTGTCGAAAGCTTTTCCTGCATCTATTGGGATGATCATATTTTTATTCTACAATTTGTTAATATGGTGTGTCACATTGATTGATTTGTGTATATTGAAGAATTCTTGCATCCCTGGGATAAACCCCACCTGATCATGGTGCATGATCCTTTTAATGTGTTGTTCAATTCTGTTTCCTAGTATTTTGTTGAGGATTTTTACATCTATATTAATCAGTGATATTGGTCTCTAGTTTTCTTTTTCTGTAGTATCTTTGTCTGGTTTTGGTATCAGGGTGATGGTGGCCTCATATAATGAGTTTGGGAGTGTTCCTTCCCCTGAAAAGTTCTGAAGAGTTTGAGAAGATTGGGTGTTAACTCTTGTCTAAATGTTTGATAGAATTCACCTCTGATGCCATCTAGTTCTGGACTTTTGTTTGTTGGAAGATTTTTAATCACACTTTCAATTTCGTTACTTGTGATTGGTCTGTTCATATTTTCTATTTCTTCCTGGTTCAGTCTTGGAAGGTTATACCTTTCTAAGAATTTGTCCATTTCTTCCAGGTTGTCCATTTGATTGGCATAGAGTTGCTTGTAGAGGTCTCTTAGGATTCTTTGTATTTCTGTGTCTGTTACAACTTCTCCTTTTTCATTTCTAATTTTATTGATTTGAGTCCTCTCCCTCTTTTACTTGAGTCTGGCTAAAGGTTTATCATTTTTGTTTATCTTCTCAAAGAACCAGCTTTTAGTTTTATTGAACTTTGCTATTGTTTTTATTTCATTTATTTCTGCTCTGATCTTTATGATTTCTTTCCTTCTATTAACTTTGGGTTTTGTTCTTCGTTCTCTAGTTCCTTTAGGTGTAGGGTTAGATTGTTTATTTGAGATTTTTCTGGTTTCTTGAGGTAGGTTTTTATTGCTATAAACTTCCCTCTTAGAACTGTTTTTGCTGCATCCCATAGGTTTTGGATCATCGTGTTTTTGTTGTCATTTGTCTCTAGGTAGTTTTTGATTTCCTCTTTTATTTCTTCAGTGATCTCTTGGTTATTTAGAAACGTATTGTTTAGCCTCCATGTGTTTGTTTTTTACGTTATTTTCCCTGTAATTGATTTCTAATCTCATAGCATTGTGGTCGGAACAGCTGCTTGATATGATTTCAGTTTTCTTAAATTTACTGAGGCTTTATTTGTGACCCAAGATGTGATCTATCCCGGAGAATGTTCCGTGTGCCATTGAGAAGAACTTGTAGTCTGCTGTTTTTGGATGGAATGTCCTATAAATATCCATTAAATCTATCTGGTCTATTGTGTCATTTAAAGCTTGTGTTTCCTTATTAATTTTCTGTCTGGATGATCTCCATTGGTGTAAGTGAGGTGTTAAAGTCCCTTGCTATTATTGTGTTACTGTTGATTTCCTCTTTTATAGCTGTTAGCAGTTGCCTTATATATTGAGGTGTTCCTGTGTTGGGTACATATATATTTATAATTGTTATATCTTGGATTGATCCCTTGATCATTATGTAGTGTCCTTCCTTGTCTCTTGTAACATTCTTTATTTTAAAATCTATTTTATCTGATATGAGTATTGCTACTCCAGCTTTCTTTTGATTTTCATTTGCATGGAATATATTTTTCCATCCCCTCACTTTCAGTCTGTATGTGTCCCTAGGTCTGAAATGGGTCTCTTGTAGACAGCATATATATGGGTCTTGTTTTTGTATCCATTCAGTGAGCCTGTGTCATTTGGTTGGAGCATTTAATCCATTCACATTTAAGGTAATTATCAATATGTATGTTCCTATTATTATTTTCTTAATTGTTATGGGTTTGTCTTAGTGGGTCCTTTTCTTCTCTTGTGTTTCCCACTTAGAGAAGTTCCTTTAGCATTTGTTGTAGAGCTGGTTTGGTGGTGCTGAATTCTCTTAGCTTTTGCTTGTCTGTAAAGCTTTTGATTTCTCCATCAAATCTGAATGAGATACTTGCTGGGTGGAGTACTCTTGGTGGTAGGTTCTTCCCTTTCATCACGTTAAATTTATCATGCCACTCCCTTCTGGCTTGTAGATTTTCTGCTGAGAAATCAGCTGTTAACCTTATGGGAGTTCCGTTGTATGTTGTCATTTTTCCCTTGTTGCTTTCAATAATTTTTCTTTGTCTTTAATTTTTTCAATTTGATTACTGTGTGTCTCGGCATTTTTCTCCTTTGGTTTATCCTGCCTGGGACTCTCTGCGCTTCGTGGACTTCGGTGGCTATTTCTTTTCCCATGCTAGGGAAGTTTTCAACTATAATCTCTTCAGATATTTTCTCGAGTCCTTTCTCTCTCTGTTCTCCATCTGGGACCCCTATAATGCGAATGTTGTTGCATTTAATGTTGTCCCAGAAGTCTCTTAGGTTGTCTTCATTTATTTTCATTCTTTTTCTTTATTCTGTTCCATGGCAGTGATTTCCACCTTTCTGTCTTCCAGGTCACTTATCCGTTCTTCTGTCACAGTTATTCTGCTACTGATTCCTTCTAGTGTATTTTTCATTTCAGTTATTGTATTGTTCATCTCTGTTTGTTTGTTCTTTAATTCTTCTAGGTGTTTGTTTCTTAATTCTTCTAGGTCTTTGTTAAGCATTTCTTGCATCTTCTCGATCTTTGCCTCCATTATTTTTCTAAGGTCTTGGATCATCTTCACTATCATTATTCTGAATTCTTTTACTGGAAGGTTACCTATCCCCACTTCATTTCGTTGTTTTTCTGAGGATTTATCTTGTTCCTTGATCTGGTATAAAGTCCTCTGCCTTTTCATTTTCTCTATCTTTCTGTGAATGTGGTTTTCCTTCCACAGGCTGCAGAATTATAGTTCTTCTTGCTTCTGCTGTCTGCTCTCCAGTGATTGAGTCTATCTGAGAGGCTTGTGCAAGCTTCCTTATGCGAGGGACTGGTGGTGGGTAGAGCTGGGTGTTGCTCTGGTGGGCAGAGCTTTAATCTGCTTGTCTGTGGATTAAATAAAAGTTTAATAAAAAGTTTAATCCGCTTGTCTGCTGATGCATGGGGCTGGGTTCCCTCCCTGTTGGTTGTTTGGACTGAAGCGACCCAGCACTGGAGCCTACCTTGCTCTTGGTGGGGCTAATGGTGGACTCTGGGAGAGTTCACGCCAAGGAGTATTTCCCAGAACTTCTGCTGTCAGTGTCGTTGTCCCCATGGTGAGCCGCAGCCACAACCCACTTCTGCAGGAGACCCTCTAAAACTAGCAGCTAGGTATGATCATTCACCTACGGGGTGACTGCTCCTTCCCCTGGGTCCTGATGTGCACACTACTTTGTGTGTGTCCTCCAAGAGTGGAGTCTCTGTTGAGACTCTGAGTCTCTGAGTGCAGTTGAGACTCTGAGTGGAGTCGCACAGACTCTGGGTCCTGTGAAGCTTCGATGTTTTGTGGTTCTAGAAATCCTATAGGAGACGGTCCACAGCAGGTGAAGCTAATGCTGTCATAGAGGTGGTGAAGCCAAAGACCTGCAGTTCCGACTAGAGGTGCTGATGTACAAACAGGACAAAATCATCTCATGTGAATGTAGTTCAGGCACGTTTAAAATGAATGCAGTCATGTTAATGCCTAACATCTTCTATCTTGTGCCTCTCATCAAGGACCCCCTCCTCAGTTCCTGAGGCTCCTGTAAGTCATGTACAGGGGAATGGAGAGTGGGCTCTGTCCAGTCTGAGCCCTGAGTTACCCTGTGTGTATCTTAGGATACTTTGTATTTCTGTGGTGGCTCTTGTAACATCATCTCTTTCAGTTCTGATTTATTTGGGCCCTCTCTTTAAAAAAAAATACTACTGTTGTCTTTTATTCTTTACAGAAGTTTAATAAGTGTTTGATCTACTACCCTTACTCTATGTATACTTTTTGCCGTGAGATTTTTACTTTTGTTTGTTTTCTTGTTACTGTCAATAATTAGTGAGAATTCTTTTAAGCTACCTTCAACATTGTTTATAAAGCTGCTTTATTAGTGATGACAGAGCTTTAATGGAAGTCGTGTTCTGGTTGTAAACTAGAATGCAATGTGCCAGCAAAAAGCCCCTTAAGTGTATGTCTCATTACTTCTCGTTCTTTTTTTTTCCTTTTTTTCTCTCTTTTTCTTTCTTGTTCTTTTTTTAATTTTTATTTTTTATCAGAGCAAATTTGATTAAAATGTTTTGTTTGTTCTAGGTGTGTAAGATGTGGTTCTTTTACACATACACATGTATCTATACTTCTTCAGATCGTTTTCTCATGTAGCTTGTGACACAATGTTGAGTAGTCTTCTCTTGGTATTCCGTAGGTCTTTGGTGATTATATATTTCACATGTGTTTCTATATCTATGTTAACCCCAATATCCTAATGTATCCAGTCCTCACACCTTTCGATTTGGTGAACCATAAGTTTGTTTAATGAATCTGTGATTGCCTTTCTCTGTGGAAATATCTTCATTGGTATCAATTTTTAGCTAACACCTATAAGTGATATTATAGGATATGTGTCTTTTGCTGTCTGACTTAGTACAATTTGCCTGATTACCTCTAGAATCATCTACGGTGCTGCAAATGACATTGTTTCATTTTTTTCCCTAGATAATATTCCATCTGTACATGTACCAGTTCTTCTTTGTCCACTCACCTGTTGATGGACTTTTTGGTTGCCTCCATGTCTTGGCTATTGTAATACTGCTGCACTGCACATTTGCCTGCCTGTGTCTTTACAATTCTGTCTTCTTATGTTATAGGCCCAGGAGTGGGCATCCTGTATCATATGGTATCTCGGGGTTTACCGTTTAAATGCACCACGATTCTGTGCTCATTATTGGCTCTTTCCAGGTTACATCCCACTTAAAGTTGAGGGGTATGCATTTCTCCACAACACCTTCAGCATTTATTTATTTATTTATTTTTAATATCTTTATTGAAGTATAATTGCTTTACAATGGTGTGCTAGCTTGTGCTTTACAACAAAATGAATCAGTTATACATATACCTATGTTCCCATATCACTTCCCTCTTGCGTCTCCCTCCCTCCCACCCTCCCTCCCCTCCAGGCGGTCACAAAGCACCGAGCTGATCTCCCTGTGCCATGCTGCTGCTTCCCACTAGCTATCTACCTTACGTTTGGTAGTGTATATATGTCCATGCCTCTCTCTCCCTTTGTCACAGCTTCCCCTTCCCCTTCCCCATATCCTCAAGTCCATTCTCTAATAGGTCTCTGTCTTTATTCCTGTTTTACCCCTAGGTTCTTCATGACATTTTTTTCCCTTAAATTCCAGGTATATGTGTTAGCATACGGTATTTGTCTCTCTCTTTCTGACTTACTTCACTGTGTATGACAGACTCTAGGTCTATCCACCTCATTACAAATAGCTCAATTTCGTTTCTTTTTATGGCTTCAGCATTTATTGTTTGTAGTTTTCTTGCTGATGGATATTCTGACTGGTGTGAACTGATACCTCTTTGTGGTTGAATTTGCATATGACTCATAATCCTTTGAAATTGAGCTTTAAGTCATGTCCTTTTTATTTTTCAAACTGTGATTACAGCTTAGCTCTTCAAAGTGTTTTCTAAAGTATGTGTTACATTTTGAAATTTATTGGCCATTACCTCCCTCAAAACATTTTGAGGGCAGGTTTCATTTACAGCCCTGCAGTACTTGTTCACATGAAGTGACCATTAGCACAGGCTTTAAAGCTGCTTTTGCAGGTAACGGCCAGATTGCGGCAGCCTTTCTTTGTTCCCCATGCTGGTACTAGGGAAACAGAGCTTCCGGCCGGTGGTCTTCCTCGGTTATAAATTAGAGTGGAATGTGCCCGGATAAACCCCCAAAGGCTGATGTCTCCTTACTTTTGTTTGTTTTTTTAATTTAATTTATATTTTTATCGGAGTAATATTCCATTTTGTATATGGACCACTTCTTGGTGCATTGCTCTGTTGAGGGACATTTTCGTTGCTTCCAAGTGTTGGCTATATTAAATATTGCTGGAGTGCAAGATTGCCAGCTTGTGACTTTTTGATTCTCATTTTCTCAGGTGATAGTCCCAGCAGTGGGTATGACTGATTGACTAGTAGCTCAATGTTTACCTTTTCAAAGCACCTCCATTGTGTTTTCATTAGTGGCTCTTACCATGTCTCCCTTAGAGCCGAGGGTACGAACTTCTCCACAATCCCTTCAGCATTTATAGTTTGCAGCATTTTTGCTAATGGCCAATCTGACTGCTGTGACCTGATAGGTTTTTGTAATTTGGGTTTGCATGACTTTAAAAATTCCTAAAATTCATCATTTTCCACGCCTTTTTCCTTTCTGTTAAAAATCAAGTGTGAGTACAATCTATCTCTTGAAGCTGTCTTCTTGGAAGGTTGCCCTCTTTTGAATTTTTGGTGGATATTCGACCCCAGGATTTTTTTGGAGGGCAGATGTCATTACAGAACTGCAAGTTTGGTGAATATTTAGTGACCATTAGCACTGGGTTTAAAGCTGCTGTTGTGGGAAACGGCCACAAGGAGGCAGCATTTGTCCTTTCCCAAATCTGGGTACTAGGGCAGCAGAGCCTTTCTGGAAGTCGTGGTCCTAGGTTTTAAGTTAGAATGGAATGTGCCAGGAGGAACGCCCATAAGTTTATGTCTCATTACATCTTGGTTTTTAAAATTTATTTAATCGGGGTAATGATTAGATATTGTTTGTCCAGATGTACACAATCTGGTTCATTTGTACAATATATATGTCTATTCATGTTCAGATCCTCTTCCCATGTAAAATATTACAGTGTTCCGTAGACCTCCCTTGCTATATGGTCCGTCTTTTTGATATATGTTTATTATATGTATTTGTATACGTATGGTAACGTTAATCTTAATTTATCCATTCTGCCCACCTTTCCTTTTAGATAAGCATACTTAATTTCTAAGTCTGTGAGTGTCTTTCTCTGTGGAAATATGTTCATTTGTGTTAGTTATTAGATAACGCCTATAAGTGATATCATAGGATATAGGTCTTTTGCTTTCTGACTTACCTCATATTCTGTGATTATCTCCAAGCTCATCTATGGCACCTCAAATAGCAGTGTTTCATTGTTTTCCATGGCTAATATTCTATTGTGAACGTGGACCACTTCTTCTTCATCCATACATCTGTTGATGGACATTTTGGTGGCTTCACTGTCTTGGCTATTGTGAATAAGGCTGCAGTGCAGCTTTTGCAGCCCGCATCTTCTCGATTCTGGTCTTCTCAGGTGAGAGGCCCAGTGGTGTGACTGCTGCATCGAATGGTACCTCAACTTTTACTTTTAATCGTAGCTCCTTTCTGTTCTCATTATTGGCTCTTACCACGTTACATCTCACCAGCAGCTAGAGGGTACACAGTTCTCTAAAACCCCTTCAGAATTTATTGTTTGTAGACCTTTTGCTGATGGTCAGTCGACTGGTGTGAGTTGAAACCTTTTTGTACATTAGATTTGCATGAGTCTAATAATTCCTGAGGTTGAGCTTTCACCCATTTTCCTTTTTTTAAACAAGAGAGTGAGTCAAACTTACCTCTTCATACTATGTCTTGAAAAATTTGCCAGTTTTGAATTTTATTGTCCATTCCCTACCTCAGCACAGTTGTTTAGGGCAGGTGTCCTTTGCAGCCCTGAGTCCTTGTGAATGTTAAGAGAACATTAGCTGTGGGCTTAACGCCGCTCTTGCAGAAAACGGCCACAAGGCAGCAGAATTTCTACATTTCCAACTCTGGGTTTTTGGGCAGCAGAGCCTTCCTGGAAATCGTGTTAGTAGGCTGCAAATTAGAGTGGAATGTGCCAGAGCACATCCCCAAGAGCTTATATCTCCTTACTTCTTGTTTGTTTTATAAATTTAATTTTTATTAATTATCAGAGCAAACTTGATAAAAATATTTTGTTTCTCCTAGGTGTACAGAATCTGGTTCATTATATCAATGTATCTGTCATTTATCTTTGCATTCTTTACCGTGTAGGTTATTACAGAGTGTTGCCTAGACCTCTCTTGGTATTCCATAGGTATTTTGTGATTATATATTTCATATGTATTAGTACATGTCTGTTAACCCTCATATCCTAATTCACACATTCCTTACACTTTTCCATTGGTTAAACATAATTTTTTTTTCTTAATCCATGCTTTTCCTTCTCTTGGAAATAAGTTCATGAGTATCAACTTTTAGGTAACACCTAGAAGTGATGTCATAAGATATCTGTCTTTCACTTTCTTTCTTTAATTTGAGTGATTATCTCTAGGTCCTTATATGGTGGTGCAAACGGCACTGTTTCATTGTTTTCCATGGCTTATATTCCATTGTTTACATGGACCACTTCCTCTTTGTGCATTTTTCTGTTGATGGACATTTTGGTTTCTTCCAAGTCTTGGCTATGTTAAATATTCCTGCAGTGCAGGATTGCCAGCCTGTGTCTTTTCCATTCTGCTCTGCTCAGGTGATAGGCACATCAAAGGACCTACCAGATCACATGGTAGCTCAATTTTTACCCTTAAACGCACCTCCATTATGTTCTCACTACTGGCTGTTACCAGTTTACATCCCCCCCAGCAGCTGGAGGGTACACAGTTCTCTGAAACCCCTTCAGCATTTACTCTTTGTAGACTTTTTGCTGAAGAACATTCTGACGGCTGTGAGGTGAACATTTCTGTAATTGGATTTGCATGGCTTTATTCATTGCTGATGTTGCGCATTTTTCAATTCCCTTTTATTTTAAAGAGAAAAAAAAGAAAAGACAAAATGTGCGTAAAATATGCCTCTTGACATTGTCTTCTTGAAATGTTGACGTCTTTTGAATTTTCTGGTCGATTACGACCCCAGGACATTTTTGAGGCCCGGTGTCCTTTACAGTGCTGCACATATTTTGAATATTAAGTGACCATTACCTCTTGGTTTAAAGCTGCTGTTGTGTGAAACAGTCACAAGGCGGCAGCATTTCTCCTTTACCAAATCTGGTTACCAGGGCAACAGAGCCTTAATGGAAGTCCTGTTCTAGGTTGAAAATTAGAATGGGATGTGCCAGGAAAAATTCCTTTCAGTTTATGTCTCATTATTTCTTGTTCATATTTTTAATTTAATTTTTATTTTTTATCGCAGCAAATTTGATTACAATGTTTTTTTTTTGTTGTTCTAGGTGTGCAAGATGTGGTTCTTTCACACACATACATATATCTATTCTTCTTCGGAACCTTTTCCCAGGTAGGTTATGACACAATGTTGAGTAGTCTTCTCTTGGTATTCCGTAGGTCTTTGGTGATTATATATTTCACATGTGTTTCTATATCTATGTTAACCCCAATATCGTAATGTATCCAATCCTCACACCTTTCGATTTGGGGAACCATAAGTTTGTTCAATGAATCTGTGATTGCCTTTCTCTGTGGAAATATCTTCATTGTTATCAATTTTCAGGTAACACCTATAAGTGATATACGTTAGGTGTCTTTCGCTTTCTCACTTACTACAAGTTGCATGGTTACCTCTAGACTCATCTATGGTGCTGCAAATGGCATTGTTTCATTTTTTTCCCGAGCTAATATTCCATCTCTACATGTAACAGTTCCTCTTTGTCCACTCATCTGTTGATGGACTTTTGGTTGCTTGCATGTCTTGGCTATTGTAATACTGCTGCAGTGCAGATTTGCCTGCCTGTGTCTTTCCAATTCTGTCTTCTTATGTTATAGGCCCAGGAGTGGGCCTGCTGGATCATATAGTAGCTCAATGTTTACCTTTTAAAGGCACCTCCACCCTGTTCCCATTAGTGACTCTTACCAGGTTACGTCCCACTTCAAATTAAGGGTATGCATTTCTCCACAACCTCTTCAGCATTGATCGTTTGTAGTTTCTTTCCTGATGGTTATTCTGAATGGTGTGAGCTGATACCTCTGTGTGGTTGGATTTGCATGTGTCTCATAATCCTTTGAAATTGAGCTTTCAGGCATGTCCTTTTATTTTTCAAACGGTTATTACAGCTTAGTTCTTCAAATGGTTTTCTTGAAATATGTGCCACATTTTGAAATACTTTGGCCTTTACCTCCCGCAAGACATGATGAAGGCAGGTTTCCTTTACAGCCCTGCAGGACTTGTTCATATGAAGTGACAATTAGCATAGGTTTTAAAGCTGCTTTTTCAGGTAATGGCCAGAGGGTGGAGCATTTCATAATTCTATGAAACGTAACTGAACACACAATATATATTTTTTCTTTTAAATTTCCATTGTTACTTTTTTAAAGTACAATTATAATTGAAGTTCTTTGTAACAAGTGAAATTTTAAAAATTAAAGGAAAAGATAATATTTTACCACTTGCCATCCTTTCCCATTTACTGAACCGACCAGCATAATGTGTAGATTTCTCATTTTATCCAGGTGTTCTATACATCTGGAATATCATGCTTCTCACTGTAGAAAAACAGATTTAGCTCTCACACTTTTTATAGGCTACATAACAGTCCATAGAACAGAAGTACCAACTATTTCAGACTTAGCTTTTTGAGGGACACTCAGGTTACTTTCTGTTTTATTTTGTTGTTCTTTTTTTTTGGGGGGGGTAGGAGTTTATTATTTATTTATTTATTTTTGTTGTGTTGGGTCTGAGTTTCCATGTGAGGGCTTTCTCTAGTTGTGGCAAGTGGGGGGCCACTCTTGATCTCGGTGCGCGGGCCTCTCACTATTGCGGCCTCTCTTGTTGCAGAGCACAGGCTCCAGATGCGAGGGCTCACTGGTTGTGGCTTATGGGCCTAGTTGCTCCATGGCATGTGGGATCCTCCCAGACCAGGGCTCGAACCTGTGTCCCCTGCATTAGCAGGCAGATTCTAACCACTGCACCACCAGCGAAGCCCTCTATTTTGTTGTTCTGCTCGTTTGTTTTAACCCAAGAAAATATTTTTTTAAATACAAAAAATCAAAATTAAGCTAGGGGTAAGGATTAGGGTTTAGGGTAAGGTTTAGGGTTACGGTACGGGTTAGGATTATTGTACGGCTTAGAGTATGGTTTAGGGTTATGGTTATGGTACGGGTTAGTGTTAGGGTACAGTTTAGGGTATGGCTATGGTTTAGTGTTAGGGTACGGGTTAAGGTATGGGTTAGTGTTAGGGTATGGGTTAGGATTCAGGTACGGTTTACGTTCAGGGTTATGGTTAGGTTTAGTGTATGGGTTAGTGTTAGGTACGGGTTAGGGTTAGGTTTAGTGTTAAGGAAGGGGTACAGTTTAGGGTACAGGATAGGGAACAACAAAGGGTTAGGGTTAGGGTATGTGTTAGGGTACAGTTTAGTGTTAGTGTACGGGTTAGGATTAGGGTACGGTTTAGGGTAAGGGTTAGGGTTAGGGGACGGGTATGGTTTGGGGTACAGTTTAGGGTATGACCACGGGTTAGGAGTAGGGTAAGTGTTAGGGTATGATTTAGTGTTAGTGTACAGGTTAGGATTATGGTACGGGATAGTGTAAGGGTTAGGGTTAGGGAATGGGTACGGATTAGGTTGCAGGTTAGGGTATGACAACGGGTTAGGGTTAGGGTACGTGTTAGTGTATGGGTTAGGATTAGGGTACGGGTTAGGTTATGGGTTAGTGTTAGGGGATGGGTTAGGATTAGGATACGGGTTATGGTACGGTTTAGGGAAAGGGTTAGGATACGGGGTAGGGTTAGGATAAAGTTTAGTGTATGGCTATGTGTTACTGTTAGGGTACATGTTAGCGTACGGGTTAGTGTTCGTGTACAGCTTAGGGTAAGGGTTAGGGTTAGGGAACGGGTACGGTCTCAGGTACAGGTTAGGGTACAGTAGCGGGATAGGGTTAGGGTACGTGTTAGGATGAGACTTCTTTGTAGTGCAGATTTGAATTTCCCGCTTGCTTGGTTGGCCAAAAAGTGTGTATGCGTTTTATCCTGAATATACTCAGGAAAAAACGCATACGCCCTTTTTGGCCAAGTGCATCGCTGCCAAACGATGTGCCAAACAGGAGGTTACAAGCACTGACTCTCCAAGTGGGGAGATTGTTAGTAAAGCGTCTGGAATGGCGAACCCGAGTACCAGAGGACGAATAACGAGATGCGTTTTAGAAACCTTGCCCGATCACACTGTGGACCATCCTCTGGGTTTCCCACGCATGTTTTAGCTGTAGGAAGAATCCCTTAAACCTGGAGGGTTGGGACCCATGGAATGGGTAGCACGCAGTACTACTTCAAAGGGTCTGCATTTGCTCACTGAACGTCACCAATCCTCACAGCCCCAAGTGTCCAGCCTTATGCCTCACTCAGCTGTGGGTGTAGATGTGGTAAATCCAGGTTTCATCACAAGCCCTGAACGAGTTATTTAAGAATTTCTCTCTCTTTCACTGTCTTTGTGTTTTGATTTTGAAATTTATTTTTATAATGGGGTTTAGCTGATTTGCACTGCTGTGTTTATGCCGCTCGATGCACACTTGATTCTCTTACGGAGACATATAAATACATAGGTTTTAAGATTCTTACTAGTCAGATATATTCCTCTGTGGTGAATAGGGGGTGTTGAGTCCACTTCGTTGAACAAGGAGTATATCTTGTCTATTACTGGCTTAAGGAACTTTATCTGTGCTCATTTCAATCTCTGGATTTATGCAGCACCCCAACTCACCTTTCCCCTTAAGCAAGCATAAGTTTGTTTTCTAAATGTGAGACTCTGTTCTGTTTTGTAATTCAGTTCATGTGTAGCCAAGTTTACATTCCCTCTATAAGTGATATCTTATGATAAGTTTCTTTTTCTGTGTGACTTATTTCACTCAGAATCATCGAACCTAAATCCACTCATTATGCTCCTACGGGCCTGATGATATTGATTTCATTGCTGAGTGATATTCCATTGTACATAAGTACCACAACTTCTTTAACCATTTTCCTCTTTCTGGGATATTTAAATTGTACTGTAGTCGAGGTTCTTGTAAACACAGCAGCCCTAAACTTTGGGGTGGCTGTGTCTTGTTGATTTTAATTTTCCTAAGCTATAGGGCCATAAGTGGAAGCAACCTAGGCTCTGTAGCTTTGTTTTTTAGAGGTTTCAGGAAACACCATACACTTCTCCAGAGTGGCTGTTGGCCATTTACATCCCGCCCATCAGCATAACAAGGCTCCCTGTTCTCCATGGCCTGTCCTGCCTTTCTGGATTTTACACTTTTTTCAGATGGCCCTTTTGACCGGTGGGAAGTGAGACTTCATTGTAGTGCAGATTTCCGTTGCAGGCTTGCTTATTTGGACAAAAAGAGCGTATGCGTTTTTTCCTGCATGTATTCAGGAAAAAAACGCATACGCCCTTTTTGGCCAAGTGCATCATTGTCGAAGTTCTGCCGCTTTTCATATGCTTTAAATGCAGTTTCCATCTACCTCCTGAAATATATTTCCTGCAATTGTGCCATGCTTTCAAGTCCTCTTCGCAGCCTTACCTCAATATATTTTTGGACGATAGCTGTCATTTATAACTCTGCAGGTTTATGAATTACAGTGCCCCTGAGGTCCTTTCTTCAACTCGCTTTCTTGTGGGCTGGCCGCAGAACTGCAGGATTGCTTCAGGCCCTAATCTTGTTTCATCACGGCACGCTGAGCCTTTTGTTAATTCCTCTTCCTGGTGGGAAATGAGAGTGAAATGTGCCCGTCCAAACACCTACAGCTAGTCTCTCATTGGTTCTCCCTATTCCCGTTCAACCTCCGCAGAAATTGCTAACTGTGCCAAACAGGAGTTTTAAGGCACTGACTCTCCACGTGGGGAGATTTTTAGTAAAGCGTCTGGAATGGCGAACCCGTGTACCAGGGGACAAAAAATGAGATGGGTTTTAGAAACGTTGCCCGATCACATGGTGTACAATCCTCTGGGTTTCCCATGCATGTTTTAGCTGTAGGAAGAATCCCTTAAACCAGGAGAGTTGGGACCCATGGAATGGGTAGCATACAGTATTACTTCAAAGGGTCTGCATTTGCTCACCGAACCTCACCAATCCTCTCAGCCCCAAATGTCGTGCCTTATGTCTCACCCAGCTGTGGGTGTAGATGTGGTAAATCCAAGTTTCATCACAAGCCCTGAACGAATTATTTAAGAACTTTCTCTCCTTCACTGTCTTTGTTTTTGAAATTTATTTTAATAATGGGGTTTAGTTGATTTTCACGGCTGTGTATACTGCTCTACACACACTTGATTCTCTTACGGAGACATATAAATACATATGTTTTAATATTCTTATTGTCAGATATATTCCTCTGCGGTGAATAGGTGGTGTTGAGTCTAATTCGTTGAGCAAGGAGTATATCTTGTCTATTACATATTTGACTTATGGAATAGTATCTGTGCTAATTTCAATCTCTGGTTTTACGCAGCACCCCAACTCACCATTCCCCTTAAGAAAGCATAAGTTTGTTTTCTAAATGTGAGACTCTGTTCTGTTTTGTAATTCAGTTCATGTGTAGCCAAGTTTACATTCCTTCTATAAGTGACATCTTATGATAAGTTTCTTTTTCTGTGTGACTTATTTCCTTTGAATCATCGTACCTAAATCCATTCATTATGCTTGTACGGGCCTGACGACATTGATTTCATTGTTGAGTGATATTCCATTGAACGTAAGTACGAAAACTTCTTTATCCATTTCTCTCTTTCAAGGATATTTAATTTGTACCGTAGTCGAGGCTCTTGTAAACGGAGCAGCCCTAAACTTTGCGGTGGTTGTTTCTTGTTATTTTAATTTTCCTGAGCTATAGTGCTATAAGTGGGTATAGGGTTAGGGTTAAGGTTAGGGTTAGGGAACGGGTATGGTTTAGGATGCGACAATGGTTTAGGGTGAGTGAAAGTGTTAGGGTACAGGTCAGTGTTAGTGTACTGTTTAGGATTAGGGTAAGTGTTAGGGTAATGCTTCAGGTTAGGGTTACGGTTAGGGAACGGGGACGGTTTAGGGTACAGGTTAGGGTACGACAACGGTA